>NC_080611.1:7586643-7887464 GCF_027887145.1 Ammospiza caudacuta
TCAAAGTGATTTCTTCCCTTAAAAACAGCCACAGTCTTTGGATGATGGGTTAACAGAAACCTTTCTGCACTTCACAATAATATGATGTTAAGTACTTGTCAACTAAAAATTTTTGCAATGAAAACAAATCCACCCAAAATATCTTCTGCAAACCCAACCATATTAATTCCAGTGAAAAAAAAATTAAGTAAATCTGAAATTTTAAAATTCCACTTACCAGGAACAAAGCTTCCTTGGACCACCTCCTTATAAGCCCACCAGCCTTCATGGATTTTTGGTGAATTTTGTTGAGCTAGAAAGAAATAATCAAAGAAACTATAAAATTAGGGCAAAACATAGGACTTAATTAGCTAAATTTTAGGAACTCGAAACAGGGTACTATCCTCTACAGAAGAGTCACTCAAATTCCTAGGTGATCTTTATTCAATCTACAGAATCCTACTATGCATATGTATCTTGGAGAACTTTGTCCCTGTTCATCACATAGTAAAATATACTCTGCTTTGGAAGAATTGCAGCATCAGATTTATTACACAGTTGAGACAATAGAAAGAGGGCAATAGCTCACACCTTGCCAGCAGCAGCCAAAGATTTACTTGTTGCAGAGTATTTAAAAACTTTCTATCCAACAGCATATTGCTAAAGCTTACAGACAATTGTTCTAGGCAATCACTAAAAGTACACATACACCTGATTTAATATTAAGTTGCTTTTTGGTCAAGAGATCATAATATATAGATATTGGCCAATCTATACTGGCACACCAAACAGACAGGCTGAAAAAGGCTTTTCTGAGTTTGAACTGGACAGGCAATGGTGTCCAAACCTGCTGCCTTGGCTAAGGTCACCTAAACATTTGGTTTTGGTTGTTCCACAGGCAAATGTGCACTGCAAGAAGTTAGCAAAGCTAGCCAGCACCAGCGTAACACTCAATTTTGCTCTATACATTTTGTGAGCTACTTTTTGGAAAAAGATTTTCTCATGTATTTCAGCTGACAAATTCTGGAGCACCCACACCTGTTCCCCCTCTTCAGCCACCCAGGTAACTTGCCAAAAACTCGCTTGTGACTGGTGTCTCTGACATGCAGCTTTTTCAGTGGGGGAGCATCTGGGAGTACAATGGAGGAACACAAGAAAAGGTTTCTCCGATCAATATTCTGAAGGTTGTAGCAACAAAAAGCCTAAGCTTTGTATGAGGTTTGCCCCTGCTAAGACTTGTTGCCTAAATGATTTCTCCAAAGTCCTGAAAAGCCAAGAGCAGAAAGGTCTTGATTGCGCATGTTTGCTGCTCTTCGTCATCACTTCTCTTTGTCTTTAAATTGCAATTAGAGCAAATTTTGTGGTCAAAATGTAAAGTCACTATTAATTGGAAGCATTTTCAAAGGGTACACAGACACACATCAAGACAAATGTTTAGCTGATCTCCATAAGAGCGAAGAGCTGATACACCAATATGTTCTGCCTTCACCTGTGGTTTGCTTGGTACGTTCCTACGTAGAGCAACAGAAAGCTCAGTCACCTTGTGCACCATTTGACTTAGGTTTTGGAGTTGTCTTTTTTTTTGAGACACTTTCAATCTCTTTCACTAGGGCCAAATTTTTTTTTCACATACATTTGCAGTCACAGAAGATACTGGATTTAACAGCTTTTTGCTGCAGTTTCAATTCTAAATCACATATTATTTAGGAAAAACACAGCTACCCTGGGAAAAGTTCCAGCAGTGTAATAAAAATTGTTGCTGTCATTAAAAATTATGAAGAGGATGTGAAATTCAGGCTAAAAGGGATACAAGATAAAGACCATTAAATACTGTTCTATCAAGTTACAAAACAGTATTTATGATTTAACTGACTGCATATTGCAGAAACAAAAGTAAAACTTGTCAGTTAAATGTACTTTAATGAAATTTACTGACAGAAGGACCAATATGCTGCCTTACCAAAATCCAGCCATGCTGGTGGGATGGGGTACATGTGGATGCAGATTTCTCCTTGCAGAACAGATGTTGTTCCATTAACTGAGTAGTGATGGGTTACACTGAAAGGACTGTTCCACTGTGCACCCTTTATAGTCTGCAGATGAAATTTTCCTCATATTTTAGTTTTTATAACATTGCCTGGAGAACTCCAACTGTGCATGGCTTAGTTGTGCTAGACCGCACTGTACAAACATTTGCAAAATGGCAAATCCCAACCCACAATCAAAATATATGAGCAGAAAATTGTTTCTATCCAGTCTGAACCACAATTGTTTTTTATCTCAACACTTGCTCTCATGTCTTCAGAAGAAGAAGTTCTTAAGATTGCAAAATGGCAGTAGGAGAGGATACTAAAGAGTCCCAACAAAGTAGAGAGAGCCATAATTCTTCTACTTAAAATTTCCCAGGAAATTACATTGCATTAAAGTGCACCTTGTAGTCATATACACAGCTCAAATCATTTCAGCCAGGAAGAGGCATATGTATTTTAGAAGTAGCTGAAAAGATAATATATATGTAGAGAGAGAGAGGTAAAAGCAAGCTAAGAATTTGGGTAGGATGGGTATTTTCAAATGCAGCTGCCTAATATCATCATTCACCAAAATGTATACAACTGAAAAATATATTGCTTGTTCCCACTCTGGGGCAATCTGAATGATACATGCCAGGTCCAGTAGAGAAGTATAATCAATTATTTGGAGTTTATATTAAACCAAAATCAAAATATGCTGGCTCTGCAGTTCTGCTTCAGTGGGTTACCCCAATACTTACAATAGCTAATTCCAAAAGGAATAGCAGGAAAAAATATTTTTATGACATTTTTTCATATCTACTTCATTAGTATGGAATAGGCTGCATGAAATGAGCAAGAAACTAGATTATCAAAGCTCTGTACTAAATACTTGGATGCCAGTGCAGTTGCTTCAGCTATCAGAGAAGAGCATGACCTGGCATCACTCCACACATTCCTCATATATTAGATCCTTATGTCTTCAATTCACACGAAAATGAAACACAGGAAATACAATACCAAACTAAGATGTTGTGCCCTAGCTATATCTAAGGTAGAGCAAGAGCAGTGCTAGCAGCTCTGCTGATGTACAGAGAACTGAATCCGCTGAGGAAACCAAGAGGCAAGGCAGGTGGGGTTGTGAGGGGGCAGTTAGCGTGACAATCTCCAGTGCTGTGCTCTTTCCTGAACTCTGAAATCTCAACATTTTACAGCAGTCCAGGCAAAACATCCTGCAAAGTAATGCAGAGTGACTGAACACAGATTTCCACTCTGCAGTGCATGTGAAATCCAGCTTGGTGCCAAAGATTTACTTGCATGGAGCCCACAGGGACTTTACTTAAAAAGGGAAAAAATTTATAAAGCTCTAATTTCTCTGAATGCAGAAGGAAGAAGTCTGGTAAGGCCAGGGAGAAAAGTCTGTCTTCCAGAAACTTCTCCAAAACCATCACACCAATCTGTCTTATGCAAGTGGGCAAGAGGACTTACTGAAGGGGGAAAAAGCTGTTCCCTATTTCTGACACATAATCAGACCCATACCTGGATTAGTAATGGTACAAGGGAATATAAAATTAGAATGAACAGCCATATGGACAATCCTTGCTGGGAATCCTATCTGGGACACACACACCTGATGCACATACAACATAGGCTCTCTGCAATTGGAGTATTAATACCCATCTGACAGAATGGCTCTGTGCCTGAGTAAACAGGTTCAACCTTATGGCTCAAGGATTCTTGCCAAGGAAATGGATTCTTCCTATGTGCCATCTCGTGACACATGAAAATAGCAAAATTCTCTCAGCATCCTTCTGATTTCAGTTAAACTACTGTACCTCTTCCTCCAATTCTTCCACCCAAGGACAATATAAAGGGACACGTGGTCTCTCTGTGTGGCCTCTGACACCAGAACACTGCAGCTCCTCCATGGCAGCAGCTCCTTGTTGGCAGGGGGCTGATAAAAGGTCTAGAAAGCAATCCTGTATTCCTGAAGAGGGTTAAATATCTTAAAAAACAATAAAACCCCACACTGTGATACCTCCAAGGCTCCTGCTTTTACCACTAAAACCCAGAGTATGGCTTTTGCTTCCTAGAAACACTGTTGGTTTTGCAAGACATGAAAATAAACAAGCCCCTCTGAACAGACACCGAGGGTTACCTGCACAAGGAGCTCTGCAACCATTTTTAGCAGCAGCACTGCATTCTGCCATTAGCAGGAACTGTCCAAAATGACAAAGTTGTCCAAGTGCTTGAGGATACTGAATGACCTCCATTTGTGCAGTGTTCCCTCCTCTAGCACTGAAATCTCTGGTATCTGAGATTAGTAGCTTTGCTGATACAACACCATTATGTCAGATCTCTTTCAGTAAAGCTGCTGCAGAGGAAACAGAATATTTATTTGAAGCTCATATGACATGTGTTGCTTTCATTCTGTCAGATTACTGTAGGTATGTCTCATTGTGGAGCATACAATTACAGGCTAAATTCTGCAAGTTGTTGTGCATTCTTATTTCCTAGTGGCTTCCATGCACAAAAAACCAGCATTGTATAGGATCATAAAAATGAATAGTAAATGCAAACAGCAAAGGTGCCAATGACCCATAAAGTCAGCAGTTAACTCTCTCGAGCTTAGAGGCTAAAGTGAGTAGCCTCATGTTTCAAAAACGAAAAGCTCTTACTAGGTGAGTAAATGTATTTTAAAATGATCAGATAGCATTGTATTGGATACCAGGTATCACAATGCAGATGCTGGAATACCTGCACAGCATTTGCAGTGCTAAGAAGTCTTCATCTTGCTGGAATGCTGATGCTGACATTATATAAAAAGCTGCAGCGAATACAGAACGCTGTCTATAAACTGCCGGCGCACACCATTCTACAATTACTTATTTACGTTCTATACTTTCATGAATCATAGAAAGGCTTTTATCTGATGGCACCATTTATGTCACTCAGATATGAGCCTGAGCCAAGAGTAGAACCCTGCCAGATCAGAATTCTCCATTCACTTTACTGCCATTTCACACAGATGAAAAATGCTAGGCTGGGAAGAATCAGGCTTGCAGCAGTTAGGAAAAGATCTTTCTTCACCTGGATTTTATTGATCTGAGCTCTTCTGATTGCTCTATCAATTATTCTGCAGGTTTATCTCATCTTACACCATAGAAGCCTTGCTTATAACCTGACAGTATTGGCCTGGCAGTAAGTATATGACAACATTTTTATCACTGTTATCCCTCTGCATAGTTATGAGTTTATTAAAAATAAAACCAGCTGCAACTATGAGCCATTACTTTCATAATAATCTTAGTGTAACATTAAGTCATTGCTAATGCTTTGATAGGAAAGTCATAGAAAAATGGCAGAGGGTCTGCTACAAGAAAAAGAAATCCTCAAATCTGTGATTACAATGGTGAACACTGCAAGTGGAAGCTATATTTACATGGTGTTAGATGCTGGTGTAATCTTCACTTAGAAACCTTATCCTGGTTCCCTCCCAGCCAGCATAAGCCAATTTAGCTATTTAATGCTACTCGATTTTCCATCAGATTTCCACAGTTCATTATGAGCAGCTTCCTCACACTCAAGGTGTCGTACTCAGTCACTGACAAGTAATCTAAGACAGCTGTGCCTAATGGCAGAGATTAAAATTAGAGGAATTTCCCTGTAGTGTTTCAGAAGATAATGAATCCTAACAGAAATGTAGTCCTGTAGATAACAGGAAGGACAGGGCAGTTTAAACCAAAATAAAAATAAAAGCTGTAAGAAAAATTTTGATTGGTTTTGCTGAACTCCATTTCCACAATCTTATGCAACACCTGCTTTGTAATAATTTTAAGTAGTTCTGATTACTGAATTTTACATGGACATTTTGCGGACTGTTAGACCGAAGGGTAGGTTACCTAAAATTTCGAGGGAAGATAGACTTACTCAATCTAAAATATAACTTTCAACACCTTCAGTCATAACAAGTACCAGTTTTTGGCTCACACCAACAAATGCCTCTTAAAGCAAATATGATACACATGTACAAAGTGGACCTGGCAGTAGGGGAACTAAGCAGATGCAATAAGCTGAAGATATGACCCTCTATAATTAATATTTAGTTTGTATAAAACAAGTCTGTACATAATTGCAGCTGTATTTAAGATGTTTTTATGCAGCCTTTTATATTAAAAGACCCTAAAAACAGACATTTCAGGCACTAAATAAAGCATCATTTATAGATGAGTAGCTACAGGACAAGAAAGGTTGGCCTGCTTATGAATCTCACAGCCTACACTGTGGGCATCAGCATAAGCTGAGAGAGGAAAAACAAAACAAGGGATTATAAAGGCACCAATAAATAAAATGCTTTCATCATCTAGGCCATTTATTTTCTTTTTTTCCTTTTTTTTCTGGATAACATTTTGCTCAGAAAACATGCAAATGCTCTTTCATTAAGTTAATACTTTCCAATTCCATAAATCCTTCTTCCTCCATTCCCATGTGTAAAAGCTCTCACCGCAGCTGTGAATTCCAAGCAGTATTCAACACAAGAAAAGCAGACCTGATTTTATCACATCTGAGGGCAAAAGTAAGGCACTACAATTGCAACTCTGCTCTGGCACAGAGACTTGACTATTCTGTCTATTTTCTGTTTATTATGATTTTGTTTTCTGATAAGATTCCAATTATAAACCTTGGCCAAAAGGTTGGATTTCACACGGGCAGGCTCATAGGGATGCAGGGAGCAGTGACAATGTGGTGTCACACTGTAACAAACCAAACTGTCGCACCTACCGGTCCCCTGTAGCTGGCTTTTGAGGAGGGTAGAAATAAAATTATTCAACAACTTCTTCTGACCTCTGAATATCATCAAATGTGTTGAAATAAGCTTATCTGTAAGCAGGAATGATTCCCAATAATGTTCATGAAGAACACCCAACTGGACATTAAACTCTTCACCGCTAACTCAATTTGGAGAATATCTAACACCCCTAAAAAGCTGCTTTCCGTTTTAATGTGACTAAAACACACATTCAGGAGTTTGACCACATAATGTAAAAGACAGTGTTTGCCCTCCCCAAGAACTTTCTGGGGGAAGGAAGCATTACACAACGTTATTTGCTTCAATTTTTAAAATAATACATGTTTTGTGTTTTCTTCTTTGGCAAAATTTCACTTCTGGAACAACTGAGAGACAGGGAACTTCTGCACTGCTGTCTGAGGAAGTTGAGCAGCTCTGAGTGAAAGAATACCAAAGGTTTTACCTAGAAATTACTACCAACTAGGGATGCAAGTCTGTGCTTCCTCAGATCCTATTCATATCTATGGGGTTCATATTACTTTTGAAGGAGGTACTGCTCTCCTCCTTCTCTGGCACAAGAGTCAGAACTTCTCCAGATCTGAAGTACTGTTAGAAATGTTGGGGGAAAAAATACAGCTGTATAGCAGCAACTGGAACATAATATTGATTGCAAGGAGTGGGGAATTCAGCACTTTCACCTCAGTTACTGATGGCACACTCAGGGCTTCAGGGGACCCAAACCACATTAATACAATTTGGCTGTCTTGGTGTTTCCCCAAATCTCTGATGGGAGCATCAGCACATCCATCAGCCCATTCCATGTTGTGTTAATTCCTCACCCTTGAGTTGTTTAATTATGTCTAGATATAATGTCTGAAAACCTCTACAAAATAATGCAATAACAAGCAGCAAGGTATCTTATGATACCAACTTCACAGCAGCTCATATTTTCCATCACACTGCACACCCTCCACTCCCACCAATTATCAATTTCAGCATGGTTTGGGGACACTCAGCAACTTCAAAGAAATGGCCTCAATATCCTTGAGGCTTTAAAGTTCAATGCATTATTAATGCTAAATTAATAGGGTTTCCTCTAAAAGGAAACCATTAAGTTCCTTCCTGAGCAGCACATTCAAGTATCGATGTCTCATTGGGTTTCTGCCCGCAGCTGCTCTCTCCACTCTCTAAATACAAAGTTACTCATCAGGAGTAGCACAAACAATTGGGGACTGTCCTGTTAGCTACCACAGGCACATTTTTTTGTTGTTTTTCCAAATCTCTCACTTCAGGAAAGAGAAATGGCTTCTTCATCAGTCTTCCCATGGAAGACTATATACCAGAATATAGGTATTCATTACTGCTTAGGCAGACTCAAGGGATAAAAAATCAAGGTCTTCCAATTAACCTCAAAAATAAAGGTATGGTATCAGTATCAGGTATTCAATCCTAGAAAATACACATAGCCTCAAATCCCATGGAATTCTGCAGCATGTGGAAACTTGCAGTCCATAACGTGATATGGAAACATTCCAAAGAGATTAATATTATACAGAGAATTCAAAACGCTTAAGGAATATTATTATGACCATTTCCCATGGTTTTGACAAGGGACATAACTGAAAAAAGGGAAGGGGTGCCTTCAATGTCCCTTGAGAACTCAGCAGAACTAGGAGTGGCAGCTTGTGGGTCTTGTGCGAACTTTACTCAACTTGGGTCAACACAAACTGATGCCCATGCCTGAGACAGGCAGAGTCCTTTTCTCCTGGCTGACACCCAAGCAAAAGCAATGTGACAAACAACACCATCCTTCAAAAGCTAATGGCAAAGGGGAGGCAAAATTATTTTGATTATACTGACCTGGATTCAGAGTCCCAGATTTTCAGTTATCCTGGGGCTGACAGGGCTCTAATCCAGATCATCTCACAGCTCACTGGACAACCTAAATCCTCAGCACTTAAACTTGATGTCCCGGAGTTTTCTGAGATCACCAAGTAAAAAAAAAAATGTTTTTCTGGCCATATGAGAGGGACCAATATGATTTTTATTTGTGCCTCAACATATGCTACTCATGGGGTGAAGAATTCCTGTAAAGGGCTGTACATGTGCTGTTAGCCCTGTCGCTGGGGAAAGTTCTGGCAGCCAGCCCAGGGCGAGGAGATTTCCATGATGGGGCTGTGAGTGACCCCCCCACTGGCTGGTGGGGCAAAAATTGCCCAAATGCCTGGGAAAAAAAGGGCTTTGGGAGGAGACTTGGCAAATAAAACCAGTTAACTGCAACACAAGCAGGGAGCCAGTTTCTTTGTGTTCCATGGAGGGAGTGGGGGCTTGCCTGGATGGTTAGCTTGGCCCTCTTCCTGCCCTCGCCTTTTTCTCTGTGGTCCTGCTTCTTCCCTGGCTGTCTTCCCTGTCCACACATGTCCTGCCCTGTTTCAGCACTTCCACGACGCAGCACTTGCCGCAGACACCCTGTGCTCTGCTACTTCTGCAATGGAGCGGACACGGCCTGCACCCGGCCATGGCCGCTGCTTCCTGCATTGTCCACAGCATGCACAACCCCCAGCGCCAGCCAGAGCCTGGTGCTCCGCTGCTCCCTGCCAGAGCAGCCATGGCCCCAGTGCCAGCCAGGGCCTCGTGCTCGGCTGTTCCCCTGACAGATCAGCCATGGCCCCAGTGCCAGCCAGAGCCTCGTGCTCCGCTGCTCCCTGCCAGAGCAGCCACGGCCCCAGTGCCAGCCAGGGCCTCGTGCTCCAGTGTTCCCTCACTGAGCAGCCATGGCTCCAGTGCCAGCCAGAGCCTGGTGCTCCACTGTTCCCTCACTGAGCAGCCATGGCTCCAGTGCCAGCCAGGGCCTGGTGCTCCGCTGTTCCCTGACAGAGCAGCCATGGCTCCAGTGCCGGCCAGGGCCTGGTGCTCCGCTGTTCCCTGACAGAGCAGCCACGGCCCCAGCGCCAGCCAGGGCCTGGTGCTCCGCTGTTCCCTGACAGAGCAGCCATGGCCCCAGTGCCAGCCAGCGCCTGGTGCTCCGCTGTTCCCTGACAGAGCAGCCATGGCCCCAGTGCCAGCCACAGCCTGGTGCTCCGTTGTTCCCTCACTGAGCAGCCGCTGCCTGCACCCGGCTGTGGCGCTGCCCCCGTGACCCTGGGGCCTGCAGCTACTCCAGGAGTGCGCCTGTGGCCAGGGCAGCCTGTTCTCCACCGATGGAAGGGACACACAGCCTGCTGCTGTTCGGAAATCGCACCCAGCCCGCCACGGGAGCCACGCAGACTCACCGCAGCTTCCGGCACGCACGCTCCCGTCTGCCGAGCTGACGCTAACAGAGCGCCAGGGTTCTTGCAGTAATGCCGTCCCTGTCTTCTGTTTCTCTCTCAGTCTCTCTTTTTCCCTCCTCTCTGCAGATTTTTTTCTGCCAAGAGCAAAATCACTCTCTATACCTCCCCACCAATGATTTCTGGTTCCCTGCACTTCTGTGGTCTATTGCCCAGAGAGTATTTCTACCATCCATCTAGTTGTGTTTATCCACTAATCTTGGAAGAAATCATTTCCTTCCCACTCACTGGGCTGATTCCTGAGGCAGCAGTGTTACTCTGGCACTTGGATGCAGCTATTCTGTTATCCTATCCCAACTAACAATATTCCTGACTAGAAATAGTGCATCTTGAGTTCCTTTTGAGCCCAACTGCATTTCTTGGCTTCCTGGTCCTTGCAAGGGTATCCCCTATTCATCCTTCCCAACCACTTAAGCCATGAGTCAAAAGTAGTAATTTGGATTTGCTTCTTTTCTCTCTCCATTTTAGTTCTGAAGTTAAGATGGAAGATGTTTCATGCTGGCTGTGATGAACCTGCCTGCTTAATTTTTCTGGTCTGGAATTTTAATTGCTTTCTAAATTACTGATGCAGAAATCCCTGGAAGAAAAAAAAAACCTGCCTTCATTTAAGTGCCTGTTGGTCATGGCATTGCCCACCAGCCTTTGACATATGAGACTTTGGATACAGATAAAGGAAAAAAATTTAGAAGCCACCAAATGTAGGAATTTTGAAAATGTATCTATTTCAAAAGAAATGTACAGAGAATTATGCTACTGCAGAGATTTCATCAGGGGTTTCCAAGCTTTCCCTCTTTTCATCTGTGTGGTCCTTTTTCTTCAAAGTCAAAATCCACTAAAGTTTCAGGCAATCATTTATTCTTCCAGTAGCAAGAGGAAAGAATTTTTTTCTTGCAAGGAACTGGAAATACAAGTCACAGATTTTAAATGCATGTGTTTCCTTTCTTTCAAGCCTGGGGTATCTAAAGCAGAGATAATTAGGAGTTTTCAGTGTCCTTTGAAGACCAGAGAGCTTTACACCTCTTGTTCAAGTTTCTGATGCCTGCCCATCAATAATCCTCCCTGGCTACCTCATTTAATTTATAAAAATACTACACCGTTGTCCATCTATTAACAGAAATAGATTTTAACCTTAAAAACCACAACCACAATGCAACTGCACAAAACAATATACTCTAACAGCAGTAACTCCTAGAGGGCCAGTACACCAGCTTTCAAAATACCAGAATAGCAGGAAATGTCCTTGAATTGAGGCCAATGCCAATTCCGAGTGGCTTTATTTCTTTCAGTTAAGATTCTTACTGTACTCACTTCTGATCAGAGAATGCTTCAATAAACAAAGCAGAATAATAATCCTGGCAAATTCATTGCTGTGCAGCTGCCTGCACAACATACTACAAACCCTGGAGACACAGCCAGCCCATACCTGATTATCCATTAAAAAATGCCTGCTGAGTCTCCCTCATATGCTGAGCACTGTGGATGAGAACACAAAACAATGAGATATGTGTAGCTACAGATCTAATTCCTAAACACAGTGTCTCCTGTACTCACCTCCTTCGCCATTTTTCAGCCTTTTCCACTCAAGCCTTGGATTTACAGACAAAGAAAAGTTCTGAGGTACAAATGAAAAAGCCAAAGAAAGGGTGGAAAGGCACACAAAAGTCAGTAATGATGCTGACGGGAGAAGTCTGACTCCAGTTACTTCCAGTGTATTGATCTTTGAAGTAGAATATACTGAATTTTATGCATAGTATCTCAGCCAGCCTCAGAAATCTTCAAGCCCACTTGAAATAACTTCCTGAATGCTATGCAAACTACTCAGGAGATTAGCAGTTTCTAAATAAATATCTGGAATACTGAAATAAATCTATAATAAACAAAATATTGATTCTGTCAACACAAAATAAGGAAGTTTGATATTAGCCTCAGAGATATTAAAATTGTCAGGAGACATTGAACTAATTCATCTTGGTTCTGCCCTTGGCATAAATTCCTGCTGAGCTATTCATGAAACTCTACAGTGACCATCAGGGAAACCCAGTGAGGGCTCATGAATCCTGCACACAAACAAAGTCCACCATCTCTGGCTGGGTGACCATACAATTATGCAACAAACAATACTATTGATTCTGTAAATTTCATTTTCAGACCTGTTAGACAAAACTGAATGACAGAATGGCAAGGATCTCACACTAAGGTCATGTTTTCAACTTCATCCCAGGCCAGTTTCACAGCAACTGGCATGAGGCAAAGCCAGGTTTTCCCTCAGCTACACAGGAAACTCAGCACAGTACCAGAAGATGCCAACTGCCTTTATGCTACTCAGTCATCCTCACCCTTCCACACGATTGGAGTTAATCCAGTCGTGTACCTAAAAGGAATCATGTGTTTTCTTAAACCCTTATGGTACTGTGCCTGTGCCATCTGTTTGTTTTTTCCTCAACACAACTTTGTGCAGCAATATGTTGATAAGACTGTTTTTGTTTGTGGTTTTGTTTTGCTTTGGGTTTTTTTGGGGTTTTTTTTAGCCCCAAGGAAGTTGTTGTGGTCATATGGTAGAGCCAGTGTAAAATACAGGTCACTTGGAAGACCCCATTATTGCACTGAAGAACAAATAGTTTAACCAAGTTGCAGCTGCTTCAAACTATTCTGTCAGACTTTTGGCCAAATCCCTTCTGTGCGTGCCTCCAGCTCCCAAAGTTAGATCACATTCTCTTTCCCTGGCTCTCCAATTCATGCGTTTTTATGGTCTTCTTATTGGCACAGCATAAGGAACTTGAGTCTGTAACTCTCCTCTCAGTAATGCCAGCAACCAGTGTAACTCTAAGAGTTTCCTTGTCCAAGTGATGATTAATCAGATTTAACAAGACTGACGCAGCACTCTGCCGAACACGACACTTTGATAAATGTTGCTCTCACAGCAGCTTACACCCAGGGCATTCCAAAGCACTCAGACTGATAGGAATTCTCCTGATGATTTCAAATATGCACCAAATACCAGTACAGAACAAACACAAGGTTTTTTGTGAGCCATCTGCATCAGAATCTTTCTTTCTGAGGAGGAATTTCTCTAACTGTGATTTTCTCAACCCTCAGCTGAGTTGAAGAAGAGCTGAAGAATGTGGCACTGGATTTGTGCTGCTGCTTCCCAGCTCTGCTGGTTGGATTCAGGTCTATGCCAGGAGCACATTCACATAATGGTGATGATATTTATTCTAGCTCATAATTTTCTGCCCTAAGAAAGCAAGCCTGAGTGAGTGGGAGACGTCAGGACAGTGCAAAGAGCAAACTCAGATAGTAATGAAATAAGTAGTATCTGTTTACTCTCAGAGAACCAGGAGACTACCCCAAAATAATAAACTTTGAGTTCAGGCTTTCTTAAAAGATGCTTTTCCTCAATGGCAATCTAGTAATGCTCAATATTTATCCCAGCAGTTGTAAGGCAATATTTAGTCTAACAGTCTTTGTAGGGATAACAGTAGATTGGATTTGAGTGGAAAGGAGATCTACACTCTTCCCTCTCCCCTATCTCAGAAACAACTCACAGTAAAAGAATAATTTTTCTCTTTTGGGTGGTATTTTATTCAATTGCTCAACTTTTTGGTATATTTGGCATAAGAAAAATGACACTGACCTGACTGGCATTTAGCAAACTCTACCTTTACTACATAAGCATGTCAATATTTAATTCCTTAAGTAGCTATTTTACATCAAAGAGTAAAAGAAAAAAAAAAGTAAGGTTTTGTGGGCCATCAAGCTACATTACTGAGTATAAAACAAACCCCCAAAGATTAGACATTCCATTTTGGAAATTAAATTGATAATCAAAAAGTGGTCACTAACCACTTTTCGTCAGACATTTTTAAAGAATTTTCAATACACAGTCATAGACATGTCACAGATCAGAGGCTAAGCACACATTAAAATGTTAGGCATTCCCCATCCTGTTGTTATTAAACAGAGTGGGAATCCACAGATAACTGCTGTAATTTGAGTAAATGTCAAGGTGTCCTGGAAGGTCAGCAAATTTTAACTGTCTCAAAAAGCACAACAATTTTAAAATCCTACCACTGCCAGTGTCAAGTGCCAGTCTTTCTGCTCTCCACCGAACAACTTTTCAGTCACCTCAGCTGTAAAAAAAGTGACAAGAAATGCTAAAGACAGACTAAGAAAAAGAAATTAACCCTAGACTCCAAAAGCCTGCCTAAACAATAGAACAATTTTCATTTGGCAACATTCTTGAATTTAGTGTGGCATCATCTGCACTGGTGCTACGTTGAAATGTGGTTGACAGTAATAAATGACATGAGGGACATAAAATGGCCTATTTCCTTTGATTAATTATCAACCTAAACAGGCATTTTGTATCATTCATCATATATTCATCATCATCCCTCTCCCTAGCACTGTTTCTCAATGAAGTCAGAGTCTTGTGGGGACACCCAGAAGGGCTCAATCAATTCATGTGAAGTCAGTCAACAGAAACTGGTACAGTACTAGCAGGGTTAGTGTCACTACTCCAAACACAATTTCAACCACAAATCAGCATAAATGAGGTCAGAATCCACTTAAAATTTCAACAGAGACATCTGTATTGAGTTTAACTAGTGTAATAAAAACTGGCATAATTTACCCTATTTTGAGTATCAGCTAGCTCCAAGCTGCCCTGCCTTACATAAATCTGCATTAAGAATAACACAAGATTTGGACCTGTGAGCCTCCAGACCCTCAAGGCAGATTTTTTCATTACTTCATATTTTGTCTAGGCAATTATCTCTGTGAAATGCAGTGCATGACCATTCTGATTTGGCAGTGAACTGTGAGTCAGCTGTCTCTGACCTACCAAGAGATTTGTACACACTGAGCAGCATCTCTTTATTTCTATATAACGAATAGTAGAAAATATTTTGAGATATTAGACTGAAAGGTATTGTAAAAGTAGAAAGTAGTGCTTTAACAGCTTATACTTCAGGCTTTGAAGTAAGAACCACAGTCATTCCTAATGGATGAGAACAGACATGTTTTACTTACCTCCTACACAGGCTGGTATCCTTTTATAAAAGGCTAATATAGAAATTTGTAAATACTTTTCCATGCATTAGTAGAGCTGGATGGTCTGTGATCCTCAGTACACAAATTAATCAGCACTTTAGGGGCTAGATGAAGCCCCTAAGTTACATAAGGTCTGCAGTCACATTAACAGTATCCTACAGTAACATGACAAAAATGAGATGAATTTTAGTGTTTGCTCTTTCCTCTAAAAAAGGTATCAAAAAGACCTGTCTGGACTTCATGACAGAAAAGGTTCCCAACCCTTATTCTAAACCACAGTGAACAAGAAGACCGCTCTCCTTACAAGGCTGTGATATCTCTGCTGAGCAGACACAAAAGCTGTCTTGTTAAGGGTTTGATCTTCTTTCTCCTCTACTGCATCTGGTCAAATCCACAATGACTTCAACAGAACATGATCTGAACCCAGATCTGCACCCAACAATTAGGAAGAACCTTATGGTTCCTAGGTCAGATGATCTGTTAGAACTTCAGCTGAGGCTCATAGCTGGAAGTAGAAGTGCTGGGTAAAAGGAGGGGACTGGCTTTGTTTTATGCTTTCCTTAAGATGGCTGTTTGATATTTTTTCCCTCACCCTGTCACTTACGACTGAGCTTACAGAGAAAGGGCTACTGCTGAGACCCTCAGTGCTGAAGAAAACCCTCAAAGGCTCATTAACCGAAGCCAACCAGCAGTGCCATGAAAGGCCACGTCAGCCAGACTTCCTGGCATACCAAGGTACAAGTATAATGGATTTTTAGCACACAATACAAACTCCCAATATGTTTCAGTTTCACTCCCTGAATGTTTCTGAAGAGGTGGTGTCCCTTTTATTCACATGTGCAAATGAAAGCCAGAGTCAGAGAAAGATTCTCTACCTTTTAGTAGACAATTGATAGCCCCAATGAACATTTTTACAGGATTTAGACATGCAGGTCATTTGATACGTATAGAATATTTCTCCCATTGACCTGTTTCAGGTGTAAATTCTCATCATTTCTCCAAATCAGGCCTTGGAGGAAACAAGGAACACATAATTAGTGAACACTGTCAAAAAATTTGGTTAAAGTATGTTGCCATGCAACACAAATTCTGCAAGAGACAGTGAAAAAATTCTATTCTCTAGATAAACCTTAAATTCCTTTGTGACTGTCTTTTCCTCTTCCTGCAATCCCTTGCTTTATTCACTGCATCCCATAACCTCTGCATTAAAACAATAATGTGCTCAATCAATGTCTTTTCCCACACAACCTTTGCAATGGAATTTCTAAAGTGTTAAGATAACTTTAGTTGTGAAGATGTACAAATTCCTCACTTGCTTCTTCTCTCATTTTTAAAGAAAACTTGAAAGAAAACCCTTTACCAAATAGCCTGATTTAGTACCTACCAAAGTGATTACAAAATTAGGTCTTTCCAGTCTTTGTCCCTCACCTCAACTACTTTCTCAAACTAATTTTCTCCCCTTTTTCTGCTCCACCGTTCTATAGCTTCTCATTTGGGCACAATCTCCTCCACAGCAGGTGTCTGCTCATCTGCCCACCCCAGCACAACTGTCTTCACCCAGCCATTCCTAGTTATAGCAGATCCCAAAATCTAGCCTAAAGCCCTTCATTTGATAAGACGTAGGCTTTGGAACTTATTTTGAGCTTACCAAGGAAATCTGTTTCCCTCAGATGCTGACTCCATTTTTATCACACTCATATATGCAAATCTATGCATGCGTGTGATGTGGTGCGCATCTGTGGGCATAATATTTGCAACCATAATAAATGTGAATCTGATTTATATGAAAGAACAACAGCAGATGAGATCAAGCAACCTGCGAAAAACCCAGATGAGACACGAGTGCTTCCTGTAAGAGTGGGTTACTGAAGAGCTCCTGGGAGTAGCAGAGAGGACATGCCTGGGGAGGTGATTCCCTAGACTGGCAGCTACAGCAATGAAAGGACATTTGAGGAGCACGGACAGAACCAGGGGACACGGGTATGGAGCTGAGCACTGGCTTTTTCAGCTTTTATTCTTCAAAGCTGCTCCACCTCCATTTGTCCCACGCCCTGGATTCAGGTGGAAACAAGTTTGGGAACTGCACCAGTAAGCAGCAAAACGTTGGGAAAAAACCCACAGAAACAGGCAGCAAAGAGAGATCCTTCATTTGAAACCTTCCTGCCATAACAGGTAGAGGTTTAGGAATCTCCCAAGCCACAGCTTCCGCTGCATTAACCTAGGAATAACAGAACAGTAATGCTTACTGCTCTCACCTCTAGGAAGAGACAGTCTCTAGCTAGGACAACTCAGGTGTATATTTAGAAAGATCAGTGGAGCTATGCTGACTTACTGTGCAGAATATCATTTAGGCTGTAGTAGCATCCAAAAGCTCCAATTAGGGGGAGAGTTCCATCCTGTCAGGCACCAGACGAATACCCACAGTCAAGCATGCCCTATTCCAGAGAGACTGGCCAGGCTGCCTTCATATGCTTCTAATTGGGCTCTCCTTGAAATTCATCCTGATTCTGCAACATTTGCAGATTGCAGCTGTTTGTTTACTTCACTGGACTGGAACATGAGAATTACTTTAGTGCATCCCTTGTGGAATGCAGGCCTTGCCAGTAGACTAAAGGATGGAACCCAGGGCCTAATGGTAAATTATAAAACATACCTTCGTCCTCTAGGCTCCAAATACTTGACAGGATCATCAATTTCTTTCTATCATAAATAAAACTGACCTCAGCCCTGTAGGCTCAATAAACAGGACATTCATGTTTCAGACATCTTGAACTGCCTATGGGAAGTTGATAGCTTCATCCAGATCTTTCAGGTGACATTCTGACCTTCCTCTCCTTTTGGGGAGGAAACCATGGAAAGAGAATAAAAAGAAAAGATGACATACATCCATCTTCCTCATTTTTTGTTCTGCCTATGACATGAATTGAAAACAGTCCTTTCTGAAACAGCCTTTTCTAGTGTTTTATTCACTGGGATATTACATGTCATTTTAAACTCCTTATCTAATTGTCTTTAACAATGCACAAATTCTGAACACCTAAATATGACGAGGTCCATAATGTCACTTATAACTAAACAACTCTATGAGAGGGATCATTAAGTTCATCATTGACATCTTTAAAAAAAAAAGCAAAACTGTTTTGAGGCTGATGAAAGAACAAAAGCAAAGTCAAGATCCCAAGTTCAAATAAATTCTACCCTGTAGACAGCAAGCACAAGATTCTCTTGGGGACAGTGGGAACTAAAATCAACTGTTGCCTTTCTTCAGGAATAGGGATGTTAGGTAAGGCACAAGGAAAGGAGGCCACATAAAACACTTGCAATATTTCAGCCTCACCAGAGCTGTACCTGGGAAGGCTTTCACTGGCAAGCATCTGATTCTGTCAGCTCTTTGTTACATAGCAGATTTTACTCCGCAGCTAAAGACCTTCAAAACAACAAAACCATGGAAAGGAAAAGCAGACTGACTTTTTGGCAGGAAGTCAATGTGCAAATACTAATGAAATAATCTCAGTAAGCAGTCAGACTCTTCAAAGGTCAACAGCAACACAGTGAAGAACTTCAGCATTTAAGTTATTAACAATTCTGTCTTCAAGTATTCTGGCAGCTTCTGCGCTCTAAGTAAAAGGTTTTTAAGAAATGATCAAGATTTGATGACTGAACAGTCAGGGTCTCTACACCTCTATCTCTGTGATTCTTCAGACAAAGAGATTGTCTTGTTCCTATGGGAGCTAACAATCCAATTCCTAACTATTTAGGAGCAGAACCAAAAGCAGTTAGGAAAGTGGACTGTCATCAATGCTCTTTCTCATTTGTTTCTGGTGAAGTACAATATGGAAACCCAATCTCAGTGCTATCTTCCATTACGTGCATTCTCCCTATTAATCTGTATCTCATTCTTTTATCTGTTTCTCCACTCTTCTACTTCAGCCTCCACAACCAAATACTCTTAGTTCCTCAGTAAGGGGGATCCCTCACTGATCTTCCCATGCCCTCCTTCTCTCTTAATGCAGAATACAGGGTTGGGGTGCAAGCAATGACAGACAATGGTGAGGAGAAAATCATGCTCAGGAATGAAAGTCAATCACTTCACACTGCCTAAGTTTTGAAATACCTTAGGTGAAAGTCACTTGCTGCCCCACAGTCCAATTTTGGTAGGGCGAAAGTTAGTGGTGACAACTTCAGTTGTCTGGTTTTACTGGGATCAGAAGCAACACTCCTGGAAGAACTAAGCACAGCTAAAGTATTCCAGTTACTCAGTGGAGCACCTTCAATTCTCATGTTTATTACTTGAAATTATGGAGCACTGATACATTTCTTATATTGCACCTTTAGGAAACAGGATCAATCCTGCTGCGCTCCTGACAAAAACCCTATCACTGGCTTTTCAATAATTAACAATTAATATCAATTAATTCTGTATTAATCCTGCTTAGGGACACAATTTCTATTAACTGTATATGAAGGAACACTTTATTCCACTCTTCACTATCCCACTCTTCATTTTATTGATGCTGGAGACTTAAAAAGATCTCTTTATTTTCTTGTTGCTACTTTAGATGGCTCCTTCATATTGCAAATCTCCCTGAGTGAATTGTGAATTGCCAGGAAAAAATGTGCATATAAGGTAGACAATCCTCTTTTCTATGACTGGAAATTGTACTGGAGAGATTTAGATTGGTTTAATTGGATTCACTTCAGCATCTTCCAAACAAACAAACTAAATTAATACAAACCAGGCTAACTTCATCCTAGGACTGCATAAACAGTATTTTGTAGGCCTTCATTGAAGCTGGTATTTAAATTAAAATACCTTTTTATTCAGCCTTTGTTTTCAGAACATAAGAAAACAAAAAATCATAAACAACAAATGCAGAATTCTATGAGAGATTACTTGATTTTTACTCCTTGCTGTGCCTAGGTCAAAAAAAGAAGGGTTGTTTTCTTTCTGTAAAAATGGTAGGGGTAGATTTCATTTCCACTTAATGCATTTCAGCTTCCTTATCCCTAACATGGGTCAACTATGAAATGAATGTGAACTAAATCCTAACTCTCCATGAATCATGGAATCAACAATAACTTAACCTTTCTGATCCAGCACTTGACTAAAGAAAATAAAAGCTTCAGAGGAACAAGAAGGGAGCACTAAGTTTCTGGTTATATTGATGTGTTTGGCATTGCCAGTCAGACCCCATTAGTTCCAAACCAGAGCAATCAAGAAGACAAAATGAGAATTCTTATCTGCTAGCTGGGTTTCTGCATCTCTCCCCATCAATTTAGAAACGTATGGAAGGTGAATTCCACACTGGCATGAAGCCCTTTGGACTCAGCAGAGTGAGCCTCTTTGGCAAGGATGCATCCAGGGTGAGACAATGGAACATCTCTCTATTTCACCTCCCAAAGTGTCACAACTGGGGACAGAACAGCAAGAAGAAAGTGACCTCAAGGCAAAGGAAAAGCAGCTCAGGTGACAGGGAAATGGCAGTGGGCCACTAAAGGCTACAGATACATAGGTTTTATGTCCAGCAAGAAGTCATTTAGGTTAAAGGAAAGAGCTGTTGACTATGACACTGCCAAAGCACAAATACAGCAAGTATGGAAGAAACACAGACATTTTACTCAATCTGTGAGAACTCGCTTTTGTTCTTTTACCAGTCTCAAAACAGAGTTTTTTTAAAAGATGTCTATGATGAGTTTAATGATCCCTTTCACAGAATTGTTTAGTTCTAAGTGGCAGTATGGATCTCATATCACATTTAGGGGCTCAACATTTCTGCATTGTTGAAGACAATTAGACAAGGTGTTTAAAATAACATGTTAATATCCCAATGAAAAAAGCACTACAAAAGGCTATTTCAGAAAGGGCTGATTTGAGAGCAGATTTACTACTAGTGGCCACCAGGAAAATAGAAATTCATTTCAGATGCAGAAGGAAAAAATGAGGGAGATGGATACACATACCTGGCTAAGTTAGAATCATTTCACCAATGTATTTATAGTCTATAGCAACAGCTCAAAATCCACTGATAGTGAAAACTGCGTAGGAACAGCACAGTAAGTTCCAGGCTTCTAAGCTATCACTACAGTAACATAGTCTGTTTCCCAACATCTTTTGCAGTCCTTGGAGAGGTGTAGATGCAGATTTAATGAGCAATGCCTGCCATCTGTTAATATTGCCTCTAAGAGCAACTGAGAAAAAAAACAGGAATACTAAAAGTGCACAAGATGGCAGAAGCTTAAGAAAAATGGACCATCAATAATTGGGGTTTTCTATGTAGGACTGCTATAGAAACAAATTCCCAGAAATGAGCAGACTACATATTTATTTTGCAAGAGTTACAATATTTAAGTCAGTCTTGAACCTGGATTTAACCAGGCAATAAACATTCAGGTTAACAGAGCTAGTGAGCATATCAGGCTCACCAAAATGCCTGGAAAAATGCCACATCCCAGGACCTGAACCTGCAGGATCCAAACTCTGGGCTCACTACTTTGTTAATGAACTAGAACAGCTTTTTTGAGTTATGCTGATTTACATAAAGTATTGCCTATACAAAAAAGTAAGACAGTATTTTCTTTTAGCTGATAGGACAAAACCTTCATTTTCTTCATCCAGTCATATACATTTCAGTCTTATATTATTTATTTCTTCTTCCTCAAGAAAGCTTGCCAGAAATTCGTTTAAGTGCTTTGGGTTTACTTCCACAGTCCCAGGTTTATTTGAACACACTATTAAATCTGTAGGGAAAAACATACACAACAGGAGGTCCATAGCTTGCATGGTGAGGTATCTTTGGCCTACTTTATCACAAAGCTTTGTGACAAGAACAGATGTAAAAGCGCCTTGCAGTCCTTAATCAAGACATACTATTAACTGAGATAGCCAGAAGGCAAAAGAATAAGCCAAGTCACCAGGGTTCAGAAACAGAGATGGTTGCAGGAGATAAAGGGTTTATTTTAATCCTAGGAATTCCCTGGCAGAGTTTAAGTCAATTATAATGTTAAAGGCATATTACCTTGCTGTATGCTAGTATAAAGATGTAGAATACACTCGTAGTAATTTAATAATAATAAAATTTTACTAAATACTGACCATTTGAATCACAAATGCATTATTTTTCAGTGATTTTAATGGGTTATTAATTTATGCAAGCTACAAAGAGACATTACTTCCATTTTCCAGACAGATTATTCCAAGTACAGTTAAAACACAAAACTATAGTGTTTCATAACTTCTGCAGAGAAAACAAAGGCAAAAAAACCCCTACTGGTGAAGTACAATATGGTGGTGGTGACAACCACCCCTGTTAATGGCAGACAGACTGAAGGGACATAGGGGCTGTTTTAACAGCTAGGGAGAGTTGTACCACAAAGTAAATCCAACATTTAATTTCTGTACCTCTTATTTTAGTTTCTACTAATGCCAGCTCATATCCAAACAATGTAACATTTCGTCCACATTTATTAGAAATGTAAATTAGTAAGAGAAACACTCTTACTATGCTATAGAATAGGGGAAATAAAAAAGCATAAAGTTCACTTCCATTCAAGAATAGCCAACATCAGTCTCAAAGAGCAATAAATAATAAGATACTGCTAACACCAAACATGAAGAAAGACAGTTAAAACTGTTACAAATCCATATCTCTCAGTTACTTAACAATCTATAGGTTCAGTCAATTTAAAAGATCTAGGAACAGAGGCTTAGTGGATTAGTAACAACAGACCATTAATCTCTGCAGCCTCAATTTTAATCCAGCAATAACCAAAGTGATTGAAAATCATTCTGGCACGTGACTAGTAAAGCTCCTGAGCATGGTCCTCTCCCACACCTTCATCCCCACTGCAGAGGTCACGGCACCTTTCTAATGGGACTATTTACCAAGGGACCTCTGCTTCATGTTTAACTAAACTCTAGGCCAACATTTATGGCAGAGTAATTCCTCTGCACACCACCTCCCTGAATTAACAGCTGATTTCTAAGATTTTATTTTGCATTTCATTTCAGCCTACATTAGAAAAGTTTTCTTTCTTTCCTGGAAAAATATACAACACAAAATTGTCAAAAACAAATACTCTTTTTCCACGTAAGAGTTTAAATAAATATGTAGGAATTGATGACTGTCATCCTAGGCAAATGCCAGCAGATTATTTCTGTACAGTTTATATAATATCAGCTAAAGTTACATCCAAAAAAACTTGTGTTTTAAAAATAATGCACTAGTATTACATCATATACTCTGGTTTTAAATATAATAATGCTTTATTCCAAAAATGTTAAATTCTGGAGTATTCAAAGACTAGAATCAATTATTGAATGATCAGTAATGTGACAATATTAAGCAATACAGACACGTTTCACCATTTAGTCCTCCACAACAGTTATCAGGATATCAGTAAAGAAGCCATTGAAAGAGACATCTTGCAAAAAGGGTTTAAATTCAGCTGTTGCTACCTGTGGCCTGAAATCTAAGCCACAGGTTCGTTTTCAGGAGCATTAAAAGAAAGATGCTGACTACCTTGTAGTCGGAAACACTCTTTTATTACTGCAAAGTGAATAAATATTTAAAAACATAAAAACACAGCAGACACAGAAGGTCCCAGTTACACAGAGCAGGGAACTAAAATGGGAGAGTTCTGAGAGTTATGCTGCTGTTTGTGAAGCATTAAGTAGCACCAAAGTAGGACAAAGGCTGGAGGAGAGAAAGGAGAAAGTCTGCAAGCTCCGTCCCCTTTGGTAGATATAATCCAAATACATAAATATGACGTAAATGTATTGCAGAGACGTCCAGCTGTTTTTATAAACAGTACAAAACTTTTTTGTGTATGGTAGAAATTGATTCATAATACTCTAAATGAGCCCTTTCTCATTTAAAACATGAGGAACTTTTCTGCTGACACAGGCGGAACATGCCACCAGCAGTGGAGAGGACAGGTTTGCCTTGCTTGGTCCCAGACAGAGGAACGGATCCTCAAGGATTTTACAATTTTCCCCCCAAACAGTTTTCGCTCAGTCTGACTAAACTCTGCTTATCTAATCTAAACTCTGCCAGCTGCTTGCACAGAACCAGCATGAGGTGTCCCAAACATTCCTGTAGGTACCCCTGGTCCACAAGTGAGTTCCCATTCCATTGAATGTCCTCTTATATTAGGACTTGAGATCAAATCAAGAGAAAATTAAAATCTGTGCTGGGAAGAAAGTGGAACTTTCTTACTTAAGCACTGCATATTACAATTCACCTCTTGTAATTTCACTTTTTAGTCTTCTGGTTTGTGTTTACTATTGTGGAAAATGGTGTCTCTTTCTTTCAGGACATCCATACGCTAAGAATTAACAAAATACAATCCAGTTTATATGAATTCTGATTGTACAGTTTCACTTGCTGTGTCCATCACCCTAGAAAAGCCTGCATCTTTGCTTTACCACATAAAGAACTGAGATTATTTTACCCAGATAAAAGCCTATTTTCTATACAACTGTATAATTTAAAGAGAGATTATGAAAATTTTTGCTCATCTTAGCTAGGCTTTTCCTAAGATTTTGTATTATTCATGTATGACACCACTGCTACTCCTTGCTTCAGCAAAGCACTTCAGCACATCCTTAATCTAAGTTGTCTTACACAGTTACATGTTAAGACTCAGATTCAGCAGAACACTTAAGCATATCTTTTAAGTTTTTCATTTTGCCGAATCTGGCTGTTATGTATCCGAATAAAATGTAAAGAGGATGATTCATTTTTTAGCTTTTTATACTTATGCTACCTAATAAAATAAATCATATTATTTATTACTGTATTTTTCATCCTGTTTCACAGTGTGCTAAATACCTATGACTCTAGAGCAAAGGCACAATTACAGACTGGCAAAGATGGATTGTTAACAATTTGAAGAGAGTGCTAGGAAGGGCTACTGAAGATAAAAAATTATGCATCTGCAGATAACTTGAAATTCCAGTTGGAATTACTGCCACACAGTACCCTCAGGATTGTCTGGGCAAGCAAAAGGAGACTGTGGAGTCCTTATAGATTACTTTGTTTTCTAGCAGGTACAAAAAACAGTATGACAATAAGATAATGCTTATAAATATGAATGTGAAAAAAAAATATCCCAAAACACCACATATCCAGGTGATTATAATGCAAAATAAAAAATGGGAGGAGTTAGACACGATAGGCAAAATGCCCTGGGGTGAGGTTTCACCCTCAAAACAAATTCACGTATCCAAGGATTCCAGCAGTACAGAAAGGAACCTGTTGGGCTGCTGAGACCTAATTTCAGAGAGAAAATTTAGGACCACAATCTCTGGTGCCCTTTACTGTGTGTTGTCACCTACACCCACACTGAGGGGATGTGAAACACGAGGCAGCAAAGTGCTGCACTTGGAGGAACCCACTCGTTACTCACAGCCCAAACAGAGCCAGAAAAGACCAACGGAGTGAATCTCAGTAATTTAAACAGAATTTAAATAACACACATTTATGAAGGAACCTTGTCTGGATCTGAATTTTTCCTTAATATCATGCTAACTCCTGGAAAGCAATTTTATTCTAATTTATTTAATTCTTGTGTATGCCATAATTGTATCTCACAATAACTTCACTGCATGCATGATGAGGATAAAAACCACCTTGTAGTAGAAAGGCAAAGACAGAAGGAGGATCCAGCCCCTGAGGGGACACACTAGGGCCCTTATGTGACCCTGAACTGTGTATTCCCTGCAAACTGCTCCAAGTTCTGACACCAAAACTCTTTTAAAATTGTTTTAAACTGAAATGTAATGCAAACCTCTTTCATTCACACCTTTCATTCTTAGAAAAACCAAGAAAAGCAGTCCCATTCAGAGAACTCTCCTGTCAGTAAGTGTTTACACACAACCCAGAAGTAGCATTAACACCAGCATAAGGTCAGTTAAACTCCTTTTCTTTCCAGCAGTGGGGACAATCATAAGGTCACTCAAACACCTTTCCTTTCCATAACTGCCACTTCCCACGTGGGAAACAGGAGCCTCAACTCCAAGGCATGTGGCATTCCACTGATGTAGAAACGAAGAGCTCGTTCTGCATAAAATTTCACTCCCAGGAACACTACTGAAGTACTGTGATCCTCTTTTAGCAGCAAGTATAAATTTTCACCACCACTTTTTTCCCCGAGGTTTCCTTTCTCTGCCACGATGCCAAATGAAAGTCAATGCTTTTTCTAGCAGCCCAAGAATGTCAAATTGCCAAACAAACTTCAGCTGTGGCAGCAGGAACCCTTCCTGACCTGCTCTCTGAAGTACCCAAACACCATCCTACTGGGAATGGTAGGGTTTGCTGGAGGACGTAGCCACTTCAACATCACTCCAAACACTTGTTTTCCATGGTCACACGTACAAAAGACCCTTCACTGGCACTCATCATCTTTTTCTTTTAGCATTAATAATCCATAGGAGTCCTGCTGGCAAAGCAAAAAATCCTCTTAGGATTATTCCTGAAGCAGAACAGGGCTGTATAGTAGTTAACAGCAGGAAGGAACTCAAATTGGAAACAACCCACAAAAATGACAAGAGGATGATTTTTCAGAAACCACGTTTCCCTCTAAATTCATCTACTCAAATGCTATTTCCAAAACATAGAGATGTCAACACATTTAGAGGGAGGAAAAAAAAAAGGATAACGTTGCTTAGCTGCCTCCTCCATGCATGTGCTTAGAAGCTGCTTTGGTTGACTCAGTGCACGATTCTTTCCATTCCATACTTAAAGCTTGACCAAGTTAAGGACTAATGATAAAGGGAGGGAAAAAGACTGTATGCTTATTTTAGTATTTTTCTAAAAAGCACATCCTAATTATTTGTGACTTACAGCTGCTGTGGTATTTTTCTGGCAACAATATCAGAAAAGTTAAAAACTGTGGGGCATTTAAATGTAATGCTGTTTTTACTACAGAAATACAAATGTTACAGATTCATGAATTCAAAACAGAAATGCTTCCATCGGGAAACATACATCTGACAAGGAAAGTATTTCTTTAGTTCTGACCGCTGATTTCAGAATGCAGTGTATGTGGAAACTGATCAACTTCCATTTTCCAAGATGAGTAAAAGTAAATTAATATTTTAGGGCTGTGATCTGAAAGGCTTTACCTAGGAGTCTACAGGAGGACAGACACCTGCCATCTAAAGCTTTTCTCACTGTTCACAGTTCAATTTTTGCAATTTTTAAGGCCCAAATCTCAGTAGCACTAAAGCCCTTTATAACATTTTTGGGAGTTGCAAGGACTATTAGGGTGGATGTAAATATAGGTTACCTTTACCTCAACTGTCACCTGCTAAGCACTACATGACAAATTCTGCCATATTGGCAAATTGGAAGTTTGCACTTAACAACATCCATGTGCATGAATGTGGCACTACATCACCAAAAAGGCACTACCATGTTTCAGCCCTCTATTTTCATGACAATAATAGCTTGCTATGTTACCTCCAAGAAATTCCAGTAAAAGACCCTTGGCAGCTTTTAAACTATCAATGGTTAAAACCAACAATAAAATACTCTAGAACTTTGAATTCAACAGTAAATAAGTTTGGCTGTAAAGCCTCCCCTCTCTCAAATGCCAGATTATTATCCTTTGAAAAAAATTGTTTCCTATTTATTTACAAATAATGTTTCAATTCATTTACCATAGTGCAATTTTTTTTTGCTAACTGTACCTCCTAATTGCATTACAATGGAAATGCAGTCCCATTGTACAGTGTTGCCTCTAAACCAGTCAATTACAATTTGATCCCTATTTCCTATTCCTCCCAACATGGTGTGCAGAAAAGATAAAAATAAGACAGGAGAAAAATAACACTTATGCCAGTATTTCAGTATTGTCCATAACTGACTGTCATCTAGTTTTGTCTGCTGCTTGAGCTGGTAATGAGATAGTGATGGAAGAGTTTTATACAGTTCTCTGTTAACAGCCCAGATGAGCCAATCATCCTCTTCAGTCTTTGCCATGTTAAGTTTAGTCACAAACAATCAGCAATGATGAAAACAGCAACTCTCTCCTCAGCTGAATTACCACCTTTCAACCAAGTAAGAAAGTGATACTTTGACCACTAACAACAGAGAAAAAAACCAATCTTCTAGAAAGAGCAGGAATTCCTTGTTCGCTCTTATGCAAGGAATATTCAAAATGCAAATGGAAACCCATTTCAATCCTGGCTATATTTAAAATCTAGCTGTTGTAGAACTAAAAACATAAAACTTTCCAAAAATGTCCAGGGCAAAACTTCTTGATAGCCTCAGCTGCATTTTAAAGAGCACCCTTAAACTGAGAGCACTTCATTTGAGTGGGGTTTGATTCCTTATTTTAATAATTTTATCTTGGAGGCTTGATATCTAGTTCAATTGGATTGCAATGAGGCAATTCGACAAAGTGAAGAGGTTTGAAAACTGGGTATCTACACCACTGAGATTTGGAAAAGAATAGCAGCAATAACCAGTTTCTTTCCACCAGTTTATTGGATGGAAAATAGCTCAGCCTAATATGCACAAAAACTATTCATAAACATTCCCTTCTACTACCTTAACATAAGCTAAAATTATGTGTGTTGTTCCAGCACTTTAGTGCCTATCTGGTCATGCTCTAGTTGTAAAACTAACAATAAAATTAAAAAAAAAAAAAATACAAGATACGCACAAAAAAAAGGTAAAAGCAGACATTTACAGAAGACTACAAAGGCTATTTTCATAGAATTTTCAAGCAGAAACGTCTTCACACCTTTTGAGAAAGTGGAAAAGAAAATCACCAAAGTGAGAATGCATTCCAGAGCTGAGGAACTGAGAGTGTCTGGATCCAACCTATGGTCCCTCCATTCTGTGAACGTGAGCAGACTGAATCCATGTGGATTTTCAGTAACATCAACAAACTCCAGGCAGACATGAAGGTTTGCCCACAGACATGAGGCTCTGGAGATGGTATTAAAGCAGGAAAAAAATACTGTAATGGGTAAAGTTCTTAGTTACCAGAAACCCTCTACATGTTACACCTTCCTTTATGCCTAGTTCCCACTTTTATATGTGAGTGTGTATATTTATATGTATGTGCTATATTCCCTCCCCTAGGATATTACATATCTTTCTTTAAAAAGTGATAGAAGAAGCTATTTCTGTGACACTAGTTGAGGATAACTAACATTGTTTCAACATTTTTGTCCTAACGTAATGAACCATTCACTGTTCTAATGTTGGACATTAGAGCTTTGATATTCTTCTGGTCTGCAAGAATACTTCTGTCTGAATTATCTCAGGTTGTGAAGGCAAGTTATCAGACTTTACAGACCATGATTCCACAGGTAATTCCAGCCCTGGCATAATTTAGAGTTCATACAGGGCATCTCTGTTATGCCAAATAAGAGCTCAGAGACTGCAGAAGCTCCAAGACAGAAAATGAAGTGCGAACGTGCTCCAAATCCACCTCCAGTCCTCAGTGCCAGGAGATGCCATTTCAGATGCTCAATACATACTGGAATTCCTGGATAGATGAAGGTTTTTTTACACCATCTCAGTTGTTTACCATACATGCATGATTTATGGCTCTTGTACGCTGCCCAACAGGCCACAGAAGGTGCATCACAGAAGGGATTTGGCCCCATGTGCCTTGACAGCATGGCAAAGGATGAAAATACCTCCAAATAACAAGACAGCTTTCATCCATATTAGTTCCCAGAAGCCAAACCAAGAAGAGGTAGTATATCAATTCATAGGAAGGCACAAATATGTTGACCACGTAGGTTTTAGAAATAATTTTGTTGATATATTAACAGAAAATGCACATGGAAATCTTCTTAATAACTTCACACAACTTCATTTTCTTATTTAACCAAGAATCCTGCAAAGTTTTGAAAACAACTTCCTAGCCTTTTTTTCTTGAAATTGATTACTAGCATTTAAATTCACAAAAAACCTTCCTTATGGCTCATACAAATTATTGTGTGAGCAAAGGTGACAGCCACCTGAGAACACTGATGCTAGTTCATACTTGGTGGTATTATTACTCAGGAAGGAAATTCTGGACATCATACAACTCCTATCTTCTTTGTATGTAAACAGTGTAATTTGTGCCAGCAGTATCTGCATCTTCAAAGGAACAACATCTAGCGAGGGCTTACTCCAGCGTTCTGTCCACAGGACATCTTCACTACCTTTGCTCTGGGCTCCTTCTATGCTGAACAATATCATTAAAAGGACAAAACCTCAAAAGTTAAAAAAAAATAATACAAATAATGACTATTTTTCCCAGAAACTACAATTGAAAGGACTAAATATGACTTTGAAGGAAAGCAAGGGCTTTCATTTCTGTCTAAAGGACAGAAATGGTTTTTGTGGTCCTCCAGCCTGTTGGTATTTCGCATTTGCATCTGCACAAGGAAACTAGATTCTCTTTTCAAACAAGCAATTCCAAGTAGCAAAAGCCTTAATTCAGTATGCCAAGAAAATAAAAATATTGTTCCCAAAGTTCACAGATAAATTATTTCCCAAACACATGGAAGAGCCAGTAATAAAATAATAAAAAAATAAAATTTCTAAATCTCAGCATAATTTCTTCCAAAACAATCAATCTCTCATATGCACAAGTAACTGACTCATTAAAAAAATTAAGTATAAAATATTTTGAAAATATATATACCTCTTTTTAATAGATTACATTACTTTCCATATACTAAGTCTCCAATAATTTATGAATGTAAGACACCAAAGAGTCAACTGTATACCTTCATCATTACCTATTTTAAATAAGAAACACAGCACAAGTGCTACATTCAGCATAATTTATACTTAAATGTTATATAAATACACAGCAAAAGAGATAACACTGAAGCTGTGTTTAATAAGTTTTATTAATAATGATTAAAGAACTTAACAGTGTTCAATTCAGTGAATGACATTATCCCCTTGAAGAGCAGCCCCTAATAGGCCCTAATCCAAATAACCACTGGAATTAGCAGGAGGAAGATCACAGGTTTAAACAGACACTGAATCAAGCACTTGCTAATGCTCAGGAAAGATCCACGCACAGCAGACCTGTCTTGAGTATTCACTGCTGAAACAATTGAATGAATAAGAAAGGAAAAAAAAAAAAAAAGAAAATACTGCCACACTCCTTAATTCACATTCCAGTAATTCAGTAATTTGCAGCACTAGTGCTCAACTAGTAGGTTTTTAAAGTAACACGTTGAATGAATGACCAGTGCTGAAGTGCCAAAATACAATCGGCAATCCTGTGCTGAGGCAATCCCTTAACAGGCTTCATGACATCTCCTACTTGCACTGTTATCCAGACATTCCAGCTAGATAATTTGCTACAAAACCCACTGTAAAAAGGATGGCAGAAGCAACATACAGAGCATTAGTGCCACTCAGATATCTACAGATCTTAATCCTTTTTACTAAGACGACAGATAGCGAGGAATCCTGAAAAAAAAAACCAAAATCCCCAGGAAAAAGAAAGAAAGAAAACAAGACTGAAGCATGTATACATCCTCTGTGTGGTCAAAATTATCTGAAACCACAGCCTTTAACGACGTGGCAGAAGCATCCCACCACTCACTCATTCCCTTTACTCCCTCCAAAACAAAAAAAAAAAGGAAGAAAAAAGAGAAAAAGGAACAAAAAAAGAGGAAAAGCAAGCAAACACGGTGTGAGTGTGTACAGTATCAGGTATTAGTGCTAGAGGGAGATGGAGAGCGATGGGAGCCCCTGCAGGACTGATGCCACTGGTTCAGAAGCCCGGGCTCCCCTGCCTGAACAGGGAAGGAGGGCGGGAGCTCAGGGAACGCTGACAGCTAACTGCATGGCACAAGCAGCTGCACAGACCGGGACAGCTTCTTTCTGTCTCGGGATATTACTGTCACAATGGCCAAGAGAGCACTGAGCTGCAGTTTGCTATTCGCACCGTGGCACTTTAAAAAGTACCCGATCTGAGGAGCACTGGACAGGTGGCACATCCCACTGAACTAAATAGATAAGTGTGAGATTTCAGCGACAAGAGGCAGCAGGTTTTGCTGTTCTAACAAGCGAGAGAGAGAATTTTTCCGATGGCACCAATGGGCACCCGTGGAAGGTCAGCCTGGGGTGCTGGCAGTGTCACCCGCGTGCCTAGTGGCAGATGGTGCCAGTCTGCAGGGATAAAAGGAAGGCTGACGCACACTGTGGGCTGACAGCGATGTTATTTGCTCAGGAATAAAGGAGCTTTGGGGCAGGTGCAGGCTGGACAAATTAACAGGGATGCTGAGCCCCCAGCGTTGATGTGTGCCCAGCCCGGGGGCTCGAGGGGTGGATAAACTGGCAGGTGCTGCCAGGGGGCTGCGGCAGGGACACAGCCCAGGCCGATCTCTGCATGGTCCCAGGAGAGCTTTGGAGCTGCCTCTCCTTAGGGACATCCAGGCTGAACACTGAGATGGCCACCAGCACCCCGGATCTCCCTCCGGCAGCGTCTTGCTTGTGCTGCTTGTGTTCCCATTTCTGGACTTACGCAATGGCTAGAGGGCAGAGGCAGCCTGTGGGAAGTGGGGCAGTGGGAGATGCAGGCAGCCTGCACACCCGGGGGGGGCTCCCCGAAGTGTCCCGAACTAGAAAACTGGCCACCTCACCACGCCTGCCTCCCGCAATGTAATTATTCCAGCATGACCGACATGACAAATTAACAAGGGCTTTTGCAGTCAAAGAGAGTGTTTTCCCCGAGAATAAATTGTTCAAATCCTTTATGCTAGACAACTAGCCATGCCTATTCATTAATTGGACAACCTCTGGTGACAACTGAAATGACCTTACCTTCTACATATTGAAGGGAGAGCAATCTTTGCAAGCTTAAAATAAAGCTGTAAATCCCAGCCAGCACAGAGGCTCCCTGAATGGGACTTTTTTTTTTAAGAAAAAAAAAATTCACAGCACAGACACACTAAAGCTCATTTTAAAAGCAGAGACACCTTACTGTTACCCTTTGCAGACCCTGAATCGTGGCACCAGAACTTGACAACTCCATCAACAAACCACAAGCCCTTCAGGATCTGCACATCAGCCAAGCTTCAGAACTTCAAGAGATATGAAATTCTGGGATTACGGCAATGCTGCAAATAATTACCACGATCAGGTACACTGGAATTATAAGCATCTTCTTTATCAGTACACCGTATTGTCTACTGCAACCAATGAATGATAATTAAGACACACGTATTGGAATGATGTGGGAGAGGGAAGTGATGAGAGTCGATTTCTGTCACAACCCACTCACAGTACATCATCCATGGATTTTTCAACTACAGTTTTAACCTGGGTTTAACTGTTCCTCTTGCCCCTTAATAAGGGGACACTTGGGAACCCTGTACGGCATCTCCCCCCTGCTCCCTTGCCCTTTCTGTGCTTGCCGCATACCTGAAATGCAGACGATGAAATTCGCTTGCAGAAGAAAAAGCACCTCCCAAACAATTTCCATCCTCCGATTCTCATGCCAAGTGCATCCCTCGGCGAAAAAAAATAACAAAGATCAATATCGCAGTTTGAACGATCCCAGCAAATTTCCTTTCGGACTTGCAGACTGTATTCCCCAGATGTGCTGACAACACATGTCCGAGCTCTCTCTCCGCACGGCTCAAGCGAGATCCCTTCCCTTTCTTCGCCCTCCAAAAAAGATCACGAAGCCAACTGCCAACACCGGGCTCTTCCTCCTCGAGCGAGAAAAAATTCCACCAGATTTCCCAACACGACATAGACAACAAACCCCGACCGATCCGATATCCGGAGAGTCTCTCTATTCCAGGGGCGGCCAGGCGCAAATTAACCCCAAAACTCTGCAGGTCTCAGCGGAGCAGTGCCGGCATGCCGGGCAAGGAAGCGGCGGAGGGAGGGGGGGATTCCCCTCCTGTTGCTGCTGCTGCTGCTACAGAATGAGCGGAAAGAGATTAATACCGGCGGCAAGCCCCGCCATCCCCGCCGCGCTCGGAGCGCGCAGCCCCGGCTCCGGCCCCGCCGCAATCCCGGCGCGCCGCGGCGGCTCCGCCGAGCGACTGCAGGGGTCGGGCTTGCCCCGCGCACCGAGCGCCCTGCCCCGGGATGCACCCCCGCAGACCCCCGCGAGTGAGAACGGGGCTGGATGGCAGCGGAGGAGGGGTGTGTGTGTGTGTGTGTGTGTGTGTGTGTGTGTGCGTGTGTGTGTGTGCGTGTGTGTGTGTGTGTGTGTGTGCGCGTGTGTCCCAATGCGAACGGCACCAAGCGCGGAGTCCGCATCAAGCGCGGCTTGTGCGCATCGCCCGGCTTGGCTGAGGACGCCAGTATTTTAAAACTTATTTAAACAAGAAGGAAAAGACATTCAGACCCAAACTTCTGTCAGGTTGGTGGCGGAAGGGCGCCGGGAGGCTCTAAGCGAGAGTTAGCGAAGTGCCTGCGCTGCAGTGCATATCTGATAGCATTCCCCGGGTACATCAGTTCTGCATAGCTTCCCCTCCCTCCCCCGGCCACAAAAAAAAAAAAGAAAAAAAAAAAAAAAAAAAGAAGAGCAGCTCCGGTTTGGGGGCAGTCGTTCACTTACTTACCCCCAGATATCCTCCCGGTTATTATCTCTCCCAGCTCACCGGACGTGCCGCTCCAGCCTGCAGTTCCAAAAACAAATCGAGGTCAAGCCGCGAGTCGCCGGCTGCCACCGCCTACCTCCACCTCAGCTGTCGGGAGGTACCATAGCTGCTCGGAGCTCCCCCTGCTCCGCGGAGCACAGCTACTCCGCCATGTCCCCGGGCTGCAGCCGGCGCTGCGGGGGCCGCGGGCGGCAGCGGCGGGCACGGCGGGGCTGGGGCGGCGGCGCGCACGGGCGCGGGCTGGGGGCGCGCTCCGCCGCGGGGGCGGCGCTTGCGCGGGCGGCGGCGGCGGCGGGGCCGCTCTGCGCCGGGAGCGGGCCGGCCGGAGCGGGGCCGCTCGGAGGGGCACGCCCGACCGACCGACCGACCTGCCGCGGGCTCGCCGGGCTGTCTGCTGCATTCCAGAGGATGTTGCTCACTTGTGTTTAAATGTGCGGCCGATTTGATTTTGCTCTGCTGGGAAAAAAAAAAAATAAAAATATTAAAAAGAGGCGCACCTAGCGCGGGGAAAGCCTGGTTTCCTGGCTGCGGATGGGGAAACGGGCACAGCCAGGCAGCGCCGGCACAGGCAGGGGCCGTGGGCTGTCCCGGGCCGCGCCGCCCGCCGGGATGGCTCGGGCTGCCGTGGAACAAGGGAGGGAACAGGGGCTCGGGGCAGGTGTGAGCAGGTGCGACCGCTTCCACTGCGGATGCCTTCGATGATCAGAGGAAAGTGGGAGGGAGAAAGATGCTTTGGGTAGCAAACTGATCTCCCGGCTCCTGGAAGGTGTGCGGAGGTCATATTACACACCCTCCAGGGGGGGATGCATGCAGAATAGGTTGGGAACAGATTGGTTTGTAAACAGTTCTCAAACCTGGCCATACTTGGGGCAAACAAGAGCATACTTGTAAAATGCACCTTTGTGTGGATTCTAGCAAAAGGAGGATGCCTGGATCTCTGAATGGGGAAGGAAACCATCTTGAAGAGAAGAAACCACAGCGCTACGTTATTCCCATAGTCTCTGAGAAATGTGTGGAACTCCCAGGTTTCAAATATACCTGATGGTATTTAATTGTGGCAGATCAAGAAATCCTTGAGTGCTTCAGAGCAGATGGATGAGTCAAAATCATCACTGTTTTGAAAGGAAGAATTAGACTGCAGGCACTCAATAGTCAGTGTGATGCTTGTGTTTATTTTGCTGGTTTCCAGGGTAGTGCAAGTGCTCTTTGCACTGCAGCAGTGTCTGCTGATGTTTACTCCATCTCTTCTTATGGCTTGCAAAGAGATTCAGGATTCTGTCAAATTAATTGCTATTATCTGCCCGCTGAGAACAGTGAGGCTGGACATGAGGCATTGTCATTCAAGGTTTATGGACAAGAATTCTCATATATATTGATGGGGCTGTACAGCAGGAGGAAATCCTTTCCCTGACAGGTTTGCAGAATGCTGAGTTTCATTTTAATACTTAAGTATTCTATGCAATTCTCTTCTTTAGGCCTTATTAAAAATGAGATTAATATCTCCTCTTCTGGGATTATAGAAGGTATGAGTAGCACTATCTATCTCTAGTCTAGATGTATGTAAGCACACCTAGGAAATGCTCAGTAAAGATTTCCACTGATGTTTACTAAACTCCTTTACTCAAACAGATTCATGTTTTCCATGGATTTGCCTGTGAATTCTCTTTTGGATTTTCTCAAATAATTTGTTACAATAACATCTCAATCTAGAACATAATAAACCCCCAGAGAGACCTTGTCTTTTACAGTCACCCTTGTTCCCAAACTAGTTTCCTTGAAATTATGGCATCACCTGTGGGGAAATAAATGTCACAAGCAAGTGAGATGACCTGTTGTAAAAGGGTGTGTTGACCACTAGGTCAGCAAAGAACTGAATTGGTGATGAGAGAATGCCAAATCCTAAGGGCAAGCTCATGTTTAATTCCTGCTGACGATCAATCAGAGTTTAATATGAGTTTAATATGAGTTTAATGGCAGAAAAATAGGTAGTTGATGTTGGCTGCTAGCAGATAGCCAAAATTCCCAAATACATTAAATTTTGTGCATGTTCTTAGTAAGCTTATCATCCTCATGCAAACCTTGTAATTATTTCAGTCACCTGTGATAAATAAGTAGTTCATGACTCAGACTGAAAAATCTGTGAAAGATCAAAGGTAACTTGGAAGTTTCCTTCACCTGAAAAACACAGTAGTGAATTTGGAAACTGGATGGTTTTTTAAATCTAGATAAATAATAATGAATTAATTCTGCTGTCGTTTCCTCTCTGTGATGTGGTTTGACTGGCAGTGGCCTTCATGCTTGGTTTTGAAGTCATTATGCCCATATTGGCTCCTGCAGCTCCCCAGGAAAACTTAGTTCAATAAAGTTGAATAGATGCCAATATGAGCCTGTTCCAAAGCCCACTGAAATCAATTAGAATATTTCTGCAGACTGAGATGATGTTTGGATCAGGCTTTCACTGCAGAATTTGGCATAGTCTGTTTGATCCCAAGGGGAATGGTTTAATATAGTAGGGTGTGTTTGAGACAGAAGCAGAACATCACTCTGCTGTTTACATTGTTGGGTCATTCAAAACAGACGAAAATTCTGGCTGCACCACCCATTTTTTTATTGTAGGTGTTTCCATTCAAAGCTCCTGTAGCTCACTAAAATGAAGGGGTTTCATATTTACCGCCCTTATTTGAATTCCATTCCTATTTATACAGTTGACTAAACTTCTTAAACTTAATCTTGGCAACTTTTAAGCTGTACTGGAGTCATTGGACTGACTACTCATGTATGGAAGTTAAAAAGACTGCAAAGTGGATTCAGGCAGGTCTCTGAAGCATGTTTATGTAGGTCAGTTGTGAGGATTTTTCTACCTCAGATTTTCAGCTGGGACTTCTGGCAGCTTAGAAGCATTCCATATATTAGTTACAAGCTGGACACCCAAGTTTCTTCAGGCCAGATTTACATAGAAACACCTTTTTAGCTCGGTAAACAGTTTCTTAGTTCAGAGGTTAAGGAAGTCACCATTGAAAAGGCACTGGTGAATTGCTGAGAATGTGGCTGTACTCAGTGGTAATGTTGCCACATCATTTCTAGCGTTCCTGTTCCACATTTTGTTACTGCCATGATTGTATTTGCTGATGTCTTCAGTGCTTATAAATAATGCTGATCTCACTAGGAAAACTGATAAAAAATTTAACATATCATTATAAAAATACAGCCCCCTAAGAACCCATTTGTTCAGTAAGCATTAAAGTAATTATTTTCTCGTATTGATAGTCCTTATCAAAACTGAGATGGAATTTCCATTTTGCTGGTAGAGATAATGATGCAATTTATTTTAAATTAAAAGCACCCCCAACAAAGGAGGAAGGTAGATGACTGACACTTAACTATGAGGTCAATCAATGTGTTTTTCCTTTGAGTCAGTCTATTCATTATCATAAAGACTCATTTTCAGTCTAACTCCCCTTTTTCATGTCTGAACTCCAGCAAACAGTGCTAAGACATCAAGTATTTGTGAAATAACATTCTTCAAATTCAAAAAGCCATATGTAAAATGCTGTGATTTAGTTTTTCTGTGAGAAGTCAATCACAAAAGTGTTTAAAATGTCATATGATCCTGCAGTTCCTCAACAAACCCCAGTAGGTTTCTTAGGATTCTTTTACGTGTAGCACCCACAGATTTGGGGTTTTCTGAGCAGGCACATATAGTGGGAAAACTAATTTTTTTTTTTTGCTCGTGTCAAAGTCACCAGATGAAATTGACTTCAGGTGGTACAGTGGTTACAGTCATTGTAGTATTCATATTTCATACCATATTTCATATTTCTCACAGCTGGGGAGTAGATTAGGAAAATTGCCTGTTAAAAATAATTAAAAAGATGAAAAAATAGAGTTTGGGGATGGAGTTGTTTTTTGTGCTAACTGACTGCAGTATACTCCAAGAGAGATGGATGATGAGAAGGGACATTCTTGCCATCCAGATTTTGGCTGACTCACATCAGAGATTATGGGCAGATGGAAGTTTTGCCAAACTCCCAGTGTTTCAGCAGGGTCATTAAGGCAAACAGGGCTATTTGGCCTCTATTGGTGCCTCTTCTATGATCCTTTCTTTTATCAACAGTCACAGGTTTACCACACTGCTTGTAACTGCACCTTGCCCCCGAACCTGCGCACGACCATTTCTGCCACATTCAGGCAAATTCTGTTGGTGTGAGGGAGACTATTTCTACAACCACCTGCACCAGCTACAAAGCAGAAAAGAGAACTTCTTCCTTTCTGTTTCTCTGCCTTCCTCCTTATCTCTTGCAAGCTTGAATTAATTAAAAGATCAAAAGCAATATGTATTTTCTGATATTGAGAATTCTTTGTCGTCTCACTATAAAAGTAAAGAACACACACATCTTCTGAAATGGATCTCACTGGTTCCACATTACAGACTTTGACAGCCAATTGTCACCTGGTGCCTGTTTAATATTTCTTAGAAATGGTGATTGCAAAATAATAGTAATATTCTGGATGTGTGAGTCAAGGTACCTATGCTGGAAATTTTAAGTAGATGTTGCTTTTGAGGTGGACTGAGTTGAATACTTATGTTCCACTAGAACATGAGATAAGAGGTGTTTTGCCACTTTTCCCATTGTGCTAAGATTTGCCATCAGGACGTTTGTCAGGATAAAGGTAAACTGAGCACACATTGATTCCTGTGTGACTGCCCAGGGCGAGGTGCATGAACTCATTAGAAGTTGCTCTCTCCTGAGCTTTATTCTAGAACCTAAAGGAGGAACATTTAGGAAAAAAAAAGTCACATTCCTTGGCTTCTCTCTGTGTGGAGGGTTTGGTTTGTGCCTGTGTGGAAAATGAGACACAATCTTGTTGAAATTGTTGCCTGTTTCTTGTTGCTATTTTTCTGTATTAATGCATTTTGTTTTTTCTGGCAAATACATTGTCTTTTTCTGCAGTCATGAATAGCAATTAAGAAGGAAGAGAAGCATGCTTAGTAGTTAGCATCCTTCTTGTCTCTCTAGATTTTTTAACATTTTGTAGTCAAGGTTGTCTTTAAACAGATTTTTATTCAGTAAGAAAATACCTTACATCTCCAGTATAATTTTTTTAAGCAAAATCAGTTGAGTACTGCAAAACCAGAGATTAACATGCTCGACATTAAATATTGTTCCATGCAACTTCTCACGTGTTGCAAATGTCTGTAAAGCAGCAAATATGGGCCTGAGCTCCTCCCCATTAAAGTGAGTGGGAGACTCACCCTTTGATTTTTGGCACATCTCCATTGAAATTAAGTCTCAATTCGGCTGGATAATTTTCATCACAAAAATAATTGATCAAATGGAATTATTACTGTGCTTAAAAGAGACCATGCACTCAGGTTTTGGGTTGGTTTTTTTTTTTCAGTCCTGGAGTGGTGCAATGTCTCATACAGCACAACTGCAGTTTATAGTCAATACCTGGAATAGCTGCAGCTGGCACTTCCACAGCTCCTGTGTGAACTGAACTTTTGTGTTCATTTGCAGAAGAAAACATTTCCCTCCTAACTCCTTCCTCTAAATTTTCCAGGTTCTGGGATGAATTGCTTGTGCTGATGCCTGCTTCTAAATCGGCTTCATCTCCCTCACTTTTCCTCTGTGAAATGCTGCTACTCCTCACAAAGATGTAAAAAACCCAGCAGATAATGCTCGCAGTAAGCTCTGGTGATAAATACCATGTGAGTCCTAAGAAAAGCTGTTATTTGAAGGAAGTCCATGATGACTACTCTGCAGGTGCTGCTAGTGGATTTATGGGACATGTGAAACTTATGCTTTGTATTTTTCTAGAAGGAGACTGGAGGAATTGACATTTATCACAATTCAAAAGGATAAGAACAAGCCCACAAAAAGAAAAGAAGACTCTTCTGACTTTTAGAAATCTTTATAAACATCATTTAATGTCATTTTCAAATACCTTGAAGGGATCATAAAACTTTGCTCTTCTCTGATCATTGTACCACTTAGAAGTGGAAAGGTATGAACAGCCATAACCCTGGCACATTTTTAACAATACTCAGGACCAAAGGGGATTGTAAGATGGAAGCTTTGATAACAAAAACATAAAGATGTCATTGTCAACTATCTCAAAATATACATGCTTGTTGTAAATGTCACATAAGCCCACAGCTAAGTGATGAATCAGAATTTCCTGTGTTTTCAAAGTGCTTCTTTTGATAAAGACTTTTAACTCCTTCACGAACAAGTTATTTCGTGCCCCACAATTTGCTTTCTGTCCTTGTACTGTTAATCACTGAAACAAAAAACCTCATGCAACATGAGTTAGCTGGATATACAGCGTAGAATTTCAGTTATAATCTGCATCAAGGAAAAAAAAAATACTTGGAAAATGTTTGGAACTAACATGCATAATATTGTAAATCAATTTATTAGCAATAATATGATTTTCTTTTTCCTCTTCATTAAAATAATAGAAGTGGTAAATTAAACTAAATGTTGGAGATACATGGACTAATTTGGCCCCAGTAGAAGTCTTCATTCAGTGAAATGAAGTGGTCAGATACTGGAATCATTTACCCAGTGAGGTGGTGGAGTCATCATCCCTTGAAGAATTCAAAAAAAGACTGGATGTGGCACTTGCTGCCATGATCTAGTTGAACAGTTAGAACATTGACTGGACTTGATGATCTTATAGGTCTCTTCCAGTCTTGAACTTCTGTGATTCTGTGATTCTGTGAAATACTTTAGCAGATGATTAGGATTAAGTATTTGATTGTGTCTTGGATCAGTTTAGAACACCCCGCTGAGAGGAAAAGAGATGAAAATTACACGACTGAGAACAGCAGATATGTCAAGACAGATTTTGACCCCTTAGTGGGGTCACTGGCGGAGACAGGATGGTCATGATTGCAGCCAGGCCATTTCTGGAGAGCTGGAGGTGCCAAGGTTGGGATGCCTGAGGGTTTCTCTCTTCTGGCACTGCCAATCCCTGCCACACATGGCTAATCCCTCACTGTGCGACAGGGAGAACGTGCTGCCTGCTTCTATGTACAGGAGCCAAATCCCATGGGCTGGAGAGGAGAGAGGCAGTATTTTGGAATTTCTTAAAATGATCTATCCACACTGTCTATGAACTTTGTTATTACTTCTTCATGTCAATCATCACTTATACACTCACCTTTACCAAAACCAGGAGCCACCAATCTGTTCTTCTTGTATGGTTTGCTCACATAAATTTGCGTAGGTTTTTCTGCAAAGCTGTTGGACTTTTATTTGGGGTTAGAGATGTTTGTACTATTTCAGTGCCCTGCTATTAAATAGAATCATAATAATAATTTTTCAGTTGAGCTGCAGGTGCAGAATACAGGAACCATCTTTTGCCAAATATTACTAAGTGAATTAGATATTCATCACTTATTAAAATCTGTAATCCTAGTAAATAAAAGACAATTTTAAAATTGCAGGCTGGTGGGTATCCTAACTCAGCTATTAAAAAATTGTTTGTCAAGTTGTAAGTCATTAATAATTAGTATTACAAATGCTATTATGCCTTTGATTGGGGAGAATTGGACTGAAGCTAGGATTACATTATTCAATTAGATTTAATTCCATTTGGTATGTGTTTTACTTTATGTGAAGTTCAGCCTGTAAAAGGATCATGATAGCAACCATCCAAAATGTTAATTTGTGTATAGAGCAAATAGGATGCATAATAACTTCATCATGTATTACAGCTCTGTTGACTGACAGTGTAAGTGCTACTAGACTCACTATGGTTAATTAGATTTCTTTATGCACTGTACAGTAGCATTACACACAATCATTTATAAATGAGTTTATTAAAATTTCTAGATTCATATAGTGAAAGCGCGTTTAAATCTTTTGCCTCTTTTGTACAAAAAAATGTAAAATGCCACTAGGAAAAAGTAAAATAAAGTGAAATTCTAAGTCACATCAGTCTGTGAGTTAGCAGATCAAGTCAAAAGAGCTCAGGTATAAGTGGCCTGCTAACTGGTCAAAAGGTTACTAAAGGCCTTGTATTTTCCAGGATTTTGTCTTCTGCCAGCTGACTAAAATTATATACATTCCCCATTTATAAACATTAGTCATTTCTATGTGAGCATCTGGAAGTTCAATATTTCTTTCCCAATTTGTTGTATTTTCCACCACATTTCATTCAATCTGTTAACACTGCATTAAATCCATCTTTGCATTTATTTCCCAGTCTTTATCATCTGCTTCTCCCTTGTTCCTCATTAATAATTCCTTGGTATTATGGTCTTGCCATTGTGTGGATTTCTTCCTCTCCTCCTAAAACACTACTTGCCACCATGAAGAAAACAGCTTCGTAATATGTATTTCTGTGGCAATATTGCTCTGTGAAACACCAAAAAGGATATATTCTGTATTTCTGGCATGTTACACAGAAATCATCCATTTTAGAACCTCCACCTGTGGACAAGTCAATTCATCAATATCAATGTCAATGCAAAAGTAAAAGTCGAGATTAGGAAGGATATCTTTAAGATGTCAGGCAGAGTATTCTCCTTGAAAATTCTGCCTGCAGCTGCTGTCCTGTCTGAGCTGAACAGTTCAGACACATAAAACAAACAGGAATTGACCAACAACTTTAAGTTACACCCATTTGTTTCAGTTGTTTTCCCCTGTGCAAGGCATTCTTACATAAACTCACTGGTTACTTTCCCCCAGAGATCCAGGAGCAAGTGGAGGGCTTCACAATTTATAGATGTAGTTGGGAATTACTTTGAAATTACCGTATTGTGAGGAAGGCTCTGTAACAATTTAATTGAGCTCTAGTTACAGGAATTGGTAAAGGGGACAACTGGAAGAACAGGGCAAGGAGGCAGGTCTTGTTATTCCAGCCATATGTATTAATAGTGCTCCAGTAAGTGAAACAATTCTATATTTAGTCTGTTTGGAGACAAAAAAAAAAGCAGTAGAGGATTTAGTAACCATAAGAGCAACCATTTTCGGTGTGATTCATGCATCCAAATCCTCTGGTTCTTGTTCAACACTCCTGTCTTCTTTTCGTCTCTATTAAATGTGTCATGCACGGTCCAGCAAACAGTGAAGTCATCCTATTAGACAGCCTTCTGCAAGGCAATTGATAACATATTTTTGTTGCTAAATTAGTTATAAAGAGTTCAAACATGTACCAGATCTTTTGATCTGAGTCCTGTCTTGTGCTGGCTGATCATGGCCGCAGTAGTACAGCACAGGAGAGCGCCTGGACTAGGAACATGTTCAGGATGAGATACTTCCTAGGAGCAAAAGGACATTCTGGAATTAACATGATCATTCCTTGCAAATTCCTATCAGTTCTTATCAGTTGAAGAAGGAATGACTGAGAGCTCAAAGCTGTTGAAATGTCTTCACTCAAGGCCATTGGTCCCGATTTTTCTGCACTGAGAATGTCTAGATGTGGGAACATGAAATGTGCATGGAAGAGTGTATTTTTTATTGTCTGCCTAAGATATACTTATAAAATATATGTACTGTGTATAGAACTTATGTTTGCTTTAACAGAGATAAATCTGGATTTTTTTTTTTTTTAATTATTCTTCTTTTTGTTTAGTAGCTCCTCACCACTTTGCCTCCTAAAACCCCAAGGACAGTTTGAGCTTTACCGAGATGGTTGCCTAGAATGTGTCCCTTGGTATCTTAGTCCCTTGGTATGATTAGCTACACCCTGTCCCAGCATATCTGTATTTTATCTTGCAGTTTTAGGGAACTTTCCAAAATGCAATATGGTGGAAAAAATGCCAAAAGAAGTCCAGAAATTTTCCTATTAAGTACAGTGATGATCCCTGTAATTGGTTATGGTAGAAAGATTATTAAAAGGGAGAAAATAACTTTTTTCCTTTCTTTTACTAGCAACTAGACCTGGAGATAAAAAAAGACCAAAGAATATTGCCAGAAAGAAGAATCAAATCGGCTCAAAAGTTTGAGATGTCACAGGAGCTGAATTAAGAAATCTCCACCATGCTGTGAATGTGGAGCTGCTGTTGATGAGTGAAATGCTGATTGCAGACCTGGAGTCAGAGCAGAACTGTAAATATATCTGAAAAAATGAAAACAGCCCAAGTTGAAAACACATGGGCTTTCATTCCCCTGTCACTCAGGATGTGACTTGAACTAAAAGCTTACTCTTCACCTGTAGCCTTCTGATATTTTATTTAACATGCAGTACTTCAGGAATACTCACTATAGTATCAAGCAATACCATGCAAAAGCACAAGAGAGGACTGAAATATATAGACAGAATTGAAGATAAAACACAACCATATTAAAGTCACTGCATAAAAAAATAAGTAGGCCTGATTAACTTCTGTATCAGAGGTTCTTTATCCACTTTGTTGGAATTATAGGGCCATGAAGTGTGCATATCTGTAATTACTCCTGCTGCAGAGGTCCTCTGAGCTGATAGATTGGTGCATTAAATGGAGCATTGTATAAATGGGAATTGAGTTCAGTGTGGTGTGGATTGCATGTTCCTCTGAATTTCCAATACATTCTCAAATTAAAAGTAGGGAAAGTAGCAGGGATATCTCCCTCCCTCTGTGGGAAACAGATGTATTTCAGAGTCAACATTTTATGTATAGGGGAATTTCACAGGACTTCATTGTATACCTTTCCCCTTCCCACAGATTTGACCATCCACAGGAGAGTGTTGGAAATGCTGCCAAGTTGTTCTGTTAAAATGTTGCACCGCTTTTTCTTCAGCTATGACTGCGAGTGAGAGTCAGACTGTGCTGTCCTACCTGGTGCAGAACAATTCAGGGGAATTGTCCCCAAGATGCTGGAGGGAGCTGAGCAAAGAAAGGACCAACTGAGACCCCAAAAACGTGTTAAGCCTTCTTGTCTGGCATAGGCTCTACAGCTGCCATTCCAAGTGGTTAATCCAACAATTGTGCTGAGACCAAAGGAGGTTTAATGAGAGATTCCCTCTGCCATTCCTCTCTAGACTGCAGGGCTGGCATACTGGGGTAGTTCTTAGGTATCAGAAGGCATGAAATACCATGTGGAGTGTGTTCTCTACTTACATAATAAATAGCCAGCCGAGAAACATCCTTTTAAAATGGTGAGATTTCTCTAGGGGGAGGATGAGGTCAGATAAGCTGGGGCTGTAATGTAAGTTTCTAACAAGAAAATTGAAAAGCAGGTGAGGGAAACTGCCTTTCAAGATTTCTTTTATTATTTCCCTTTCTTCCTGGAATTTCATATCAGTACAAGACCCACACAACACTTCAACAGTCTTGCAAGTCTGCTACAATGCAAAATGTACTGCTCTGCTCAGGTGGATTGTACCCAGTGTATCTCTATAGGTTAATGAAATCTAATCCTCCACTCTTGATAAAATCCATTTAGCAGTGACCAGATGCTTCCTTTGGAATCCCAGCTCCCCTTTGCTCCTATCTGTCAGCCAGGAAAGTTTCTCAGGGAAGATTTCCTCTTTATCCTGTTGGCTTTTGCAGCCCTGCTGCTTTTGGATCACTCTGAAAAAGAATTGCTGCAAAATGCAATAAAAAGGATTATATCTGGAACCTGATTGTCTACGTGTTTTGGATTGCTTCATTCTGCAAGCAAGCTCCCTAGAGTGTGTTTGATAATTTTAAACAGGATTACCAACTGTATATGATGTTGTTGGGAAATATTTCCTGAAGCTCTTATATCAGCACTATCTTTTCAGTCTAAATATGTGAATGACTGCTCTGGAGTTTTTCACAGCAAATTTCACTACATAAATTATTGTGATAACAACATATCAGGGTGTTTGGGCAGACTTCTGGTAAAATGCAAACTTAAATGAGAAGAATTAACTCGCTGTGATTGGTGTTTATGGAATTTTAGGTTGTGAAATGACTGTGGAGCCAAGATGCACCCACCAAAAAGCTGATGCTGCAAAGCACTTGATCATGATATTCTTTGCTGAATTATAGCCTGTGGCTAAAGAATTTTCAAATTGAAACTTCACCTTGACTGCCATATATAAATTGGTAATTTACGTAGAGAAACCTTTATTATTATGTTTTCATTCAAAAAAATAATGTTATGGAATTAGTCAAGAATAATAATAGTGCCGTAACAGACAGTCCTAGAAGATTACCCTTGATTAGAAATGTCCTCCAAGGCATAGCTTTTGTTATAAGCCTAATTTTAAAAATGGAGGCTTTGTGTTACTGAGAAATGTGTGGTTTTTAACAAGGAAAGTAGAGCTGAATCACATCCTGCAAAGCAGTCTGAGACGTGTGCAGTCTCCAGCCCTGGCTAGTTAGAGATGCATCGCACAATGGTGCTGTCTCAAAAGGCTCCTCTGCAAACCAGAGACAGCGCGAGCACGAAGGGATGCTGGAGAGAACTTCAGTGAGGAGGAAAGGGGGACAAAAAAAAAAAAAAAAAGGATAAAGAAAATGCAGTCCCTGTTTCTCCTTCTGCTGGAAAAATAGTGATGCTGTGATCCCTGACCTTTTATTAACAAGGCAGTCCCTTGCAGAGGACAGTGATTCATTGCAGGGCACCTTATCTGCATGTGAGCAGGCTCACCCCCAAGGCATTCCTTTGTCATCTGCTGGAACAGAAGATGACAGTAGATTCCCTGCACCAGTCATGAAGTGCTACTTTATCCTATCTGCAATATGAAAAACCCTTTAATGAGATTTAGAAAATTGTGGATAAAGCTTAGTTTGACTTTTGTAATAAAGCATACATTGACATCTCTAACTAATGTGCATTGTTGCAGTGTAAGCCTATAGAGAGGAAAAGGTGCACTATTTGAATTATGAATTGATGAAAGGAATATGAGCCTGTATTTGAAGGTAATACAAAGAAAGAAATTTTCCATAGGAGTAAAAAAGAATAAAAATGTCTTTCTTGATCTTGTCAATTGCCAATCAAATTGGGGGAAAAGTCCTGCTTTAAATCAAACGTTGGACAGTCAATGAGAGGTAAGAAATATTCTTTATTAAGGAGTGGGTAAATGGTTCCACTCTGATTACTCTTTCAGACGAAGTTTGGTGTGCCATTAATAACTATGTTTTTTGAATTGTCTCAATGAGAAGTAATCAGGCAGCTAAGAGACAATTTTTTAAAAAACCTTCTCAGGAAATGTTCAGTATCAATATACAGTCCTTTCAGATATAACCAAAATAAATTATATACTGTGTCTGAGTGGTTACAATTTGAAGGGGAGCTTTTAATCTCGTAAATATAAGGTTGCTTTCTTTTATTTTTATGACATCTAGAGTTCCTTGAGTTCTGGATGACTTTCATTCCTACCCACACCTGTGTTTATTGCTTCAGAATCAAGTGTTGGATAGAAACACAAATGCCTGGTGACCCTGTGTGGGGCTAATAGCCTTGGTATTTCCCAGTCCTGATTTACAAATGGTCAGGATGCATGTAAATTATGTAAATGCCTTTGCTCTTTCCTCCTTAGTCCAGGCTATTTTCCCTTTGTTCCCCATCACAGCTGGTTAATTGTCACTGTCCAATCTGGATGGCTCTCTTTAACTCTCCACACATAATTAGGGTTTCTAGTGCAGTCATATTAAATATTTTATCAGACATAAGGCATACATGCATTTTTTAGTGCTGGTGACCTGTGATGCATTATCAAAAGCTACACCTGAAGGATCTAGGAATAACTCATAATATAAAGGTCCAGCCACACTTCTCCACTCTCCTACTCGGTTTCCATTCCGTGAACCTGTTTTAAGGGGCAAACCAAAACACACAAATAGAGCAAGAGCTGGGACTTAGCCCAGTTTTCCAGTTTGGGTGTGGGAAGACTGTTTGCTCTGTGAAGTGTGCCTCTTTTGTCATTAAGATGTATTGACTAGAGAATGGCTATGACACATTATCAGCCAGGATGATAATCCAGCATCATCCCACTTTTTCCACGTTGTCCTCTCCCACATTTCTATTTCCTGTAGTTTCTTAACATGGATGCTTGATTCCAGGGGTCTTGGTAATGGGTAAAAATCAGTAAAAAAACATTTTGTGGTCATTATACCTCAGATCCATTACCTGTCCCAGTGATCCAGCCCCAAGGTCAGTTTGTAGATTTTTCCTTTCACCAAAACTATGAAGGCTTGAAACGCAACTACCTTAACCTCATATTTGTTATTCTAATTCCCTTACTGCTTGTCAAAGAATATCCTCTTAAGAGATCCCATTTTCAACATCTGCAACTTATTTTCTGTTTATTTTGCTATGTTACATAGACTAATGTAGCATTTGTGAACTTGACAAGGTGAATTTTTATTGTCTTCTATACGTGTAAGTCATTTCAGGATTTCATTTAGATGCTTCACATATTTTCATAATACAGCACCAAATTCTTAAATTTACTAGACAAATTTATGTGATGCAAGTGGAATCACACAGTGCCAGGTCTGTTTAAAGTAATCTGAGAAGTGTTCAGGGGAATCCTCCTGATTAGGAGAAAATCTGTGCCGTCAGAAAGCTGCTGAAAGTAGCTGTTGGCAGCCATCGTTTCCCCTGTTTCTAAAAAGGTGAGGAGAGGGATTAAATCTGGAGGAATTCTGTGGGGGACAAGGCATGAGGCAATGGGATAGTGCTAATGGAGCAATATTCCCACTTTGCCACCAGCAACAGGCGAAACTGATTCTTTCTACAATACTGAGGGTGTGGGAGGTGCAGTTTAGTCTCTGTTACCACTCTCCTCCAGCTCCAAATGTTTGCCCTGTTTACTTTTCTCCTGTTCTCATTACAATACATTCCTTTTTGGGGTTGGGTCTGTGTTTTTATTTAGTGATCTCCTTTGGCCACTTTCTGCTCTTGCAAGTAATCCTTATTCATAAAAAGCTCATTTACAGGCAATAGGGCCTTAAATCTAATGTTTTGGTGTCTCTGCTGTATTTATGAAGAACTACTCTTGTGAATGAAGTGTTAGCTAGTGGTAAACAATGGTAAATAATGCCAACAGCTACAGTGTGGTTACAGCTATAGCAGTCAAAAGAGCTGAAAACTCATCTCTCTGTCAGGCACTGTCATGTTTCTAATATGGAAAACTGAGTAATTCCATGGTATTTGGAAACATTTCTCCCCCTAGCAGATGATGAATTTTCAAAGTAATGCTTAATTAGTCTTGTTACTTTTTAATGATCTAAGGAGAGATATTATGGAACTGCCAAAGGAGGATAAATCTGTGTCTCAAAAACTCTTCGTAGCTGGGAAGCAGATAAAATCCCACTGCTTTACCTTTGTGCAACAAAATGCTTTAATCCCATTTGAACTGTGCACTCAATTTCAATGCAGCACTATTTGGGTAACAGGCGACAGTGCAGGTAACAAAGAATGTGACTGGAAGACCATAAGAAATACACGTGTTCCTTATTCTTGCTTGAACAATACTGATGATCTGTCATCTTTTCACCGCTCTGAGAAAGATGACAAATTCAGAAAGTCTCTCTCGGGGGCGGTCGCTCTGTCCTCAGTCCCTCCTGTGCTGGGGCAGCTGCTGCAGCCCCAAGGTGCAAACTCTCGGTGTTCCCAGGGCCCAGTCCAGAGCAGGCTCGAGTGGGTCCAAAAAAGGGAAAGGAGAAACAGTCCAGGGAAAATTTGAACTGCTTAGCTAAACTAACTAAAGAGCAGAAGCAAACAGCAGGAGCAAAGCAGAAGCAAGAGCAAGAGCAAACTGAAAAGCCAAGCAAAAAGCAAAAGCCGCACCATGTACTGCCCCACCAGCTGTGGGGGAGCAGCTGATAACAAAACAAAACATAACTTGGCTTTTCAGAGCCAGTCTTGAAGGCACAGAACATAATATACAGAATAAACAGAATAGACAGCTGGGGATACAAACATCATAACATCACCCTAGGAGAGCCTTCCTTTTTTACTTTTTTTTTTTCTTTTTTTTTTCTTTTTTTTTCCCCTTTTTTTTTTCTTTTTCTTTTTCCTTTTTCATTTTGTTAGATTTATGGTTTTCTATTTGCAGTTCTTTCCTTGCCTGGCAAATAGTCAAGATTCTTTGGAAAAGAGCCAGAGAGGATCTTTCTGAAGGAAAAAAAAAATACCAGAAAATGCCCACCTTCACTGTTGTTCCTTTTCACAGCCAAGTGAACTGAGTTCCTTCAGGGTTTTTAATTTGCTCCTCCTGGGGCTGACTCAGGAGGATAAACAGGGAGGTCACAAGGTGTCGCAGGCATCTTTTTATGAAAATCCTTTCTTAGGATTTTTTCCTCCTGAGAAGCTGAGAGGCTCCAGGAACAAAATGTAAACAATGATTATCTGCTGCTGTGGAATGCAACAGGTGCATCTGGGATTGGTCTCATGTGGCTGTTTGGATTTAGTGACCAGTCACCACAGAGCTGGCTCTCTCTCTCTGTCCGAGCCAGCTGCCTTTGTTATCATTCTTTCCATTCTTTCCTTAGCTTAGCCAGCCTTCTGAGATGAACCTTTTCCTTCTATTCTTTTTAGTATGGTTTTAATGTAATGTATAGCATAAAATAATAAATCAGCCTTCTGAAACATGGAGTCAGATCTACGTCTCTTCCCTCATCCTGAAAGCCCCTGTGAACACCGTCAAAATGAGGGTTTTCTGCTGAACTGATGCTGTGGTACCTGCAGGAGATATTTGATGTGTCAACCCAGTGGGTCAACACAACTGAACTTAAAGATTCCAAAACCTTGCAAAGAGATGGAAAAAAATAATAAAAATACCATGGCAAATACCAAAGAGGAAAAGGAGTACTTTAAAATAGACAGGAATCCAAGCGGGGCTTAATAATCGTATATGGTATATTCAGTTGTTGTGCTGCTTTTCCTTTTTAAGAGGCGTCCTGCCTTCTAGGTTTAGCCTGGAAAAGATGTACCGGATTGAGCCATGTGCAGTGACAAGCAAATGGCTCGGATGGGCTGCTGTAAATAGTCTTACAAAGTTTTTCCTTTGAGCAGTAAATTTCACTTACCTTAAAGAAGTAATGTGTGAGATCTTTAGCTTGAATGAAATTTAGTTCTTCTGGAATCTTCAGCGTTGCTGCTCTCATTCATCTGTCTGAGGACCATTCCCTGCAATCTCTTTCTTCCTATTCCAGCCCATTTAATTTAAAATTTATTTTAAAACCTGTTGAAGTGTCAGCTTCTGTAACAAATCCTAAAGGCACATCACTTTGACAGCATCTCTTGCCTACACGATGATGTAGAGTAAGGACATTTTCTTTGTTCTTGGTTTCTTTTCATCTGAGGCAAAAAATCCCCAAAACACCCAACACAAAACCCTGAGGTTAACAAGAGATCTTGGAAGAGAAGTGTGAAATCTTTCTTTTCTCTGGTTTGTTAGTTTTCCTCCACCATGTTGAGGATAAGCTGATCAAGAACATGAGCCAGCAAGACCAATATGGTAAGTGTCCACCAATCAGAAGGAATAGAAAGAATTTGTTTTCCCTTTTCTCTGTAGTTTACTTCTAGTTTATTAGTACAGATTTTAAGGAAGTTCTTTGTGAGACATGAAGGGATTTTTTTGTCTCCTTACTTTTTTTCCTTCTTTTTCTTTTTTTCCTTTTAGACTGCCACCTTTAAAATACACTTAGAGGCTTCTGATCCCTGCAGTGTACACTACAGTGGCTTGTGACACTGCTTTCTGTTGTGATATTGTAGTCATTTAACACATGATAGTCCCTCCAGCCAGCTGGTGCAAAGTCTTCTTCAGCTTATAGAATTTGGGAACTGGAGGTCTTGACTCTAAATGCAGGGATGATTCCAGCATGCAGAAAGCAATTATCAGCCCTGGAACCTGTCCAGAGCAGCACAGCTGACAATGTTCCTTTTTTCAGTCCTGCCCTGGCAATGCTAATAACCCAAAGTTACTTGCTAATATATCTGCTGGGAGATGTGCATTCTAATAAGCCCTCACAGTCATATACTTACTTTTCTCAGTTTTCATTTGAATATGTATGAATACGTATAACATCAGCCAGAGCAGGTTGAACAGTGAATTTGCAAATAGAGATGCAGTATGGAGATGTACAGAATGCTTGCCTTAGTAAAATTGCAGCAGGTAAATTATGAGTGCTGTAGTCTATAATCTGCACTATTATCATAATTGCTATCTGCATTATCTTTTTGGATGGTGATGAAAATATTTTATATAATAGAATTAAACACCAGTGTTTGTTGTACTATGTTTAGTACTTTGATGCCTTTTAAGTATGCTGTAAAGAATAACTCAAGGGGAATTTAGATCAGTGATTGCTTGTAAAATGCCTGAGATGAAATGTCAGAAGACTGAGTGTAAAGATACTTTGTGAATGTAAGACCTTGAAACCAAATACAAGGTCATTGTATTTGGTTGAATAATAGGATTATCATTATAATCTTTTGAGAAACTGTTGCAAAATAAGTCTCTTTGTTCTCTGGGTGTTTTCTGTGATTTATGGCTAATTATCCCCTAAGACTCTCCTGCTCTAAACCATCTCCTTGTCTGAATGCTGCCGTGGTTTTCCACCCTGGGGCACTTGGCAGTAGTCAAAAGGGTCTCTCAGCTTTCTGCTCATGGAGACTTCTGTGCCTTCAGCATCACAGCAGGCACTTGGTGTTCGCAGTTTTGGTGGTGGGAGAAGCAGCCACACGTGTGGGATTTGCAGCTGCTGACAGGCAGGACCTACTGCATTTAATTGCCTGTTTTTAGGAAGCTTCTGTTGCAGTTATATTTTTGTCCTTTCTAATATCTAAACCAAATGTTAATGCATTGAAAGGCTCAAAATAGATACCTAGGGTTGGGGCTTTTCTGTATGGAAAGACTCAGCCTCTTCTGGTGGTGTGCTTTCCCTGAAATTTTCACAAGGGGTTGTTGGTGGGTGTGGAAGACTGAAGCATGACAAAAAGAATGGTAGTAAAAGATCATGGAAGCTTTTACTGGATCTAGAATACCTGGGGATGAGTTCAGTCTTCTGCTTCTGCAAGGTTCTTGTGTTAATTTTCTATCGATTGCAGAAATAATTGAGAGGTCAAGCATTTAATCAGCCCCTATTATTACATCAAGTTCTCACCTCCTGAGCTTTCTCTGACACTACAAATGTCACTGTCATGGGTTCTACTCATTCATTTAATGCCGTTCAGATAGAGGATATGAGAGAGAAATATCTTACCCTCCATGTAACCATTCAATAAAGATAAGAAAAAGTGAGATAAATCCATGAAAAGAGATTATGGTGTTGAGACATTGTAGAAAAGCAGCACAAACTTTCCTTTGTTCACAGCAGCTCTTCTACTTCAATCCCAACAGTAAAATCCAGAGTAGAGAGTTTTTTCCGAAGTATTAAATATATCTTTTACCCTAAATTCAGACTGGAAAATATCCAAGCATACAAGAAATCCTTTTACATTTTATGGACTAACTTGATATGCTTCCATGCTGTCAGGGCTGACTAAACCCATACATCAAGTTCTTGAAGCAACCCAGAAGCATCTCGTGCCTGATTATCTCACCTGTGTCAGATTTATCTCAATTCCACTGAAATTGTGAATGAGTTTCTGTTTAGAGCCAGGGAATGGTGAAGTATTATGTTTAATATTATTAATATTGGTTAACATATTACTGACTGTAGAGGATATGGTCATGGGAAATGGGTCAAAGTCATCCCATTTCTTCCCTGTGCTGTGACCATTTAATGATTGCTGCTCAGAGCTCGGAGCTTTTAGGACAGAGAGGTTTGTGCGTCTCTGTTGTTACACTCTGTCCTGCCAGTATTTACTGGTGTGTGGCAATAAACCTCTTTGTAAGCAAACAAAAAGCACGTTCTGCTTTGATTCACAGGATATTAAACCCCATGTTGAGTCAAAGAAACAATTTGCCGTGTGGCACAGAGCGACCTGTCCAGCTGTAGTCGGTGATCTTTATCCAAATGAAAAACCTTCTTGCAAACATCTGCCTTAAGTGGGAGAGATTTCTTGCAAGCATATGTTGAGTGCTTAAGTCTTGGGCACTGTGATGCATTTTGACAAAATAATAAAAGTTTGGGGAGCATTTCATTGTCGTAGGAAATGTTATCACAGGATATGAAATGTAAGTGACAGGGGAATGCGATGGGAGTTCCCTGACTTTGGTCACTCTGGGATTTCCTTCCCACTTATAAGATTGTGAATGCCGTGCACATTTGACCATTGTTGCCCAGGTCCCTGAGGACTTACCTGGTTATTTACTAAAGGAAACAGGTATATAAATATTATGCACTAATTGTATTCCTGAGAGCAAGTAAAAGCTTGAACAGGATATGAATTTGGATTAAGATTATGTCCAAAGCTGGATTTTTAATTGAGCTTTGATAGGCACTGCTTTGGGCACCTAATAATGTGAAATTTTTTGGGGTTTTGTCTAGATATGTGTGTTACACTTCAGACACTGGTCTGTGTTTGTTTGAGTACTGTGCTTCCAGTACAGAGCAGGCTAATCTGTAAAATTGCTAATTGCCTTACCTGAAAGCTTCTAATTCTACATATTTCACTATATTATCAGCTGAAAAGTAGGCAAAATATCTGATTGAGCAAACAAAATAAAACTTCAGAACTTCATGATGTTTCTTTAAAACTCATTAAGCAATGTTAAAAATCTACCAGTGAATCATATTAATTGAAACATAGATGGAGGTAAATTAATTTAAAGATCTGGATGGCTTAAATTATTCAATTGTGAATTGTGTGTGTGTAAGGGCTTAATATTTCTTCTGTAGTTTGTTAGCCTATGGTTACATGTGAACTTTTTTGTCAGGCTGAATGAGCCTCTGAGGTGTTCATCCCTCCTTTCGAGGGGCGGTGTGATTTAATTTAGGGCGTCTTGGAGAATTTAATTTAGAGGTCTCGGAACAGGACAGCTGCTGCTCCAGCTGTTGCAATCAGACTGATGGTGAACATCTCACTGTGGCCTCATTCTCTTTGGATCACCATTTTACAGAGTCATCATGAAATGGGTGATCTGATTCCCATTCTTTGCCCTTTTTGTTTTTAAGGGATCACTACAAACATAGCAGGGAGCACTTGGAATGCTTCACACACATTTTTGTTTTGTGTCCCTTTTCCTCAGGCTTCTTAAGCAAAATGAATTGTTGAATGTATTTACATGCTGTTGTGTTGCAAATTATGTATTCAGAGATTATTTTTTTTTTGTCTGCACACAACTAGTTGAGTGGAGATGCTCATTTTAATAAGTGGCAAGGTTCCAATACATTGTTTTCGGCTTTTTTGTTTTTAAAAAAAGTGTCATTCTCCCCAAGGAATTACAAACTAAGATGAGGCCGATTGAGGGCAAGCATGTGGTTACAAACAACTTCTGAATAATTTCATTTAAGATGCTCAGTAATGACTTTGAAAACTTTCCAGGTAAAACAAACTTTTTGAGTAAAGCAAAATCCTTCAGATAACAATTCCCTGTGTGTGCATCTTCATTTTGTTTTGTTTCTTTACAGTTTTTATTTTGTCTCTTCCAATGAATGTCTAAAATTATCCTGATATTTCATTCAGGCATAAAATTAAAAAAAAAATTCAATGTATTTAAGTTCTCAAACTTAGTTTATTTTCTTAATTAAATCTCAGCTCTTGTGCAGTGATCTCTCTTGGTTTTGTGAGAGGATGGTGGCCTTTGGAAAGAAAACCCAAGAACATGACATGAGCCCTAGCAAAATAAGTGGTTTTTTGTCCCAACAAACTCTGGAAGACTTTGGCAAGAGTGCCTTTTGCCACAGTAGCTGATGGATCTCAGTTTAAATGCCTTTTTTGCCTGATTTGGAATTTTAATGAGCCATTCATAACCAAAATACCTCTGTGCCTCCAGCTGAGCTGTTTCATCTTGGATTATCTAATTAAAACCATAAAGCACAGAGCAAGTTGCTGGCTCAGAGGGATGCACAGTGTTGATCTTGCCCATTACAGGTTGCTGATCTACCATGTTAGACTAGGACAGTGCATATTTTCTGTGGGAAAACTGGCTTAAATAAACCTTATCTTGCAAGCTTTGTCCAGGGGTAGTCACAGGGCTCTGGACACTGTGACAGCAATGACCATGTGGCTGTTCCACAGCTCTGCCCCAAGATCTGGGGTTGGAAGGTGTAACACACCTCCCTTCCCTGGGAATAATACAGTTCTCTGGATCTCATTTTGTACCACAGACACCTCATTTTATACCACAGCACAGTGTCCCTGGGTGCTGCTGGGTTGATGGCTGGATTAGATGATCTTGGAGGTCTCTTCCAACCTCGACAATTCTGTGATTTTGTTCCTAAACTGGCCAATCTTTGGCTAAAGTCTTCCTGCAAAGAAGGAGGTCGCTCTGCTGGCTCCATGTGTAGCTCTCACAGTATGGAGGGTGATGAGATATTCTGGCTTTTATTATTGACTTCCCAGTCCTAAAGCAGGCAGCATTTTTTTCCTCTCAGCACATGCTGCTCCTTTCCTGGATGTGGTAGTGGAGTAAAAGCAATATATAATAATTTGTTTCATTGCTTCAAAGAACGAGACATGATCACAGCAGAATCAAAAAATGAATGCTAAAACAGAGGCAAAAGGGTGAAATATATTACACAGATGACATTATGGCAACATAACGAAGAAACTGAAAGGTGCAAAATGAGATCTTATACTTTCCTTAAGTTTAGTAAACCCATTCTTTTCAGCTTTATGGATGTGATGAACATCAATAAGATTGATTGAAAAAGGCTGTAGAATGTTAAAATTATACCATGTTGCTCCCAGCTTCAGTATTATTCATGCTTACAATGGGCCATTACCGACACACCATTCTTTACTGAAAATAATAAATTAATTGCTTTCTTCTCTCTGTTTTTACATTACCTAAAGCTTGTCAACAGCTTCTCTGCAAAGATTGCTGCAATTGCCATTTGCATGGTAAAGTCTGCTCCTTCGGCTTTGGAGATGCTTTGCCACCAGCCTGGTTTGCTCTGAACGATTTTCTCTGCTCGCTCACAGTGCCCAGCCTGGTGCTGTTTGCTGGGAGCTGTGAAAAAGGGACGGAGCTCTTGGAGGTGGCAGTGGCTTTGGAGGGACAAGGGCAGTGGATCAGCCACGTTTCAGATGAAGTTTCTGGCAGCCTTGCTGTTACCACCATAACCAAACCCAGCTTGGAGCCTGTGGCCGCCATAGGTCATGTGCCACTTTGACGTTCTGTAGGATATGTGATTATTTAAAGCCATAAATTCCCATTTAAAAGGTGCAAAAATCTTCCACAGAGAATGATTTCCCCTTGACTCAACTGTATACCAAGAAAAGGGAAGTTTGATTTACCACAAGCACATTTGCTCATCCAGAAGACAAGGAGAAGGATTAGGGATGGTACAAGGTTGATTTGAAGTGAAGCTGAGAAGGAATGGTCAGGCTGTGTTTGTGTTTATTTAACTGAACAGATGGTTTGTACTTCTGGGAGGGGAATGTTCACATGGGGGAAATGTAAGGGGATAAAAAAGGAAATTTAATCTTTCACTACATTCTCCATAGAGCTGACAATTAAACTGTTTACCTATATTTTCTGTGCCTGGTGTTACAGCTGGATGCTGTCACCCTCACTTTCCCCCACTGTACAATTTACTACATTAGCAAGTTGCTGAGCCTTCACCTGCCTGCAAACACATCGTCTTTGGAATGGAGAAAGAGGTTTGCACTCAGGGTACAGCTACTTTAGGGATCCACTGAGGGAGGAGGATCATTTTGATTATTATCTTTATATTTTTATTACTTTTTTCTGAATTGTTCTTTTTCTGTGAAGGAATATTTATGCAACTGCAGTTCTGTAGGGAAGCCAGCCAAGCCTTTTTTTTTTAATCTGCTCATGCTACTCAGAGTCTCTTACTAGTAAAGATCGTTTATAAACAAGAGGACCATATGTGGCATTTTCATCATGTAAATGCTGTGTGATTTCCTGAGGCTGATTTGGGAAATATCCTTCCTGGATAGGAGGCTGTGTGGGCTCCTTTCAATGCTTTGTTTTTCCTCATAGGAAAGCCAGCCAGACACCTGCTGGCAAGAGCAGTAGCAGAAGCAACAACCAGGCAGGACTTTACCATGTTCCTATCAATTTGCTTGACTATTTCCTTAATATTTTTCACTTCATACCACCTGCTCTTTCTTCAGTTCTAAGTTTCACTTAGTCTTTTCTTGTTTTTTATTTTGGTTGGTTTTTTTGGGTTTTTTTTGCATTCCTTTACTTAATCATTACTAACTCCTCCCATACCTGAGAAAAAGATCTGATGTTTGTTTGAATCAGTTCATGTATTGTATTTTTCCTTCCTTGCCAGATATTTTCAGGGCAGAAATACCTCTCTACCCCATATGTACAACGCAGTGCCACCTAAATGTAATTCTAATAAGCTTTTTTAACAGTATTTATTTCTATCATTGACTTCATCCCAATATTGTTTGGCTTTTTTTTAATGATGGGATAATTGGGCAAACAAAACACTTCTAACTAGAGTGTCGAGTGATTGGCTCAGGGGTGGGCCTCCACCCATTGGTTATCCCCGTGGTGTATCCCCTAAGTCAATCAAAAGTTCAATTATTCTACCTCCCTTCACAGAGATGATCAAAGCAGTGCATGGGAAACATGGGGAGAAGGGAGTGCACCAGGCTGAGGAGGAAAAAAATGTGTAGATAGAAGCATCAGAAAATTTCCTTTTCTTCCTTCATGTCGAGGGCAGAGCAGAAGGGGGTTGGAAATCTGCTTGTTTGTAATCTTTCTGTTGTGGGAGGTTCTGACCAGCCACACTGACACAGTCCTGGAACCAGGGCCTGGGCTCTCTTACGCCACGTAAATTTGAGAACTTCGGTACTGGAATCAAAAAGGGAAGGAGAATCCTGGATTTTGGGTCTGATTCGTAAACAGTGCTGGTGTCACAGGGGAAAATATTCCCCTAAACTGAGCCCTGTTTCCATTTGCCTCAGTGGGGTGCTATGCTGTGCCTGTCCTGTTGGACGGAGCTGTACACGAGCTCTGTTCCATGTGTGAGACAGGGGAAAAGCTGAGCCACTGACACTCCATGCTCATTCCCATTCCCACCTGCTCCTGGGTTTTACGGACCAAGGAGACCCCTGTGATCATCTTGCCTGACCTCCTGCCTAACACAAGCCATAAATTTATTGTAGGAATTTTTGGAATCAGTCTATATATTCTAACTTCCATAGTTTCTGCAAGACCTACTGCCAGCTGAAATACCTTATAGATGAAGGACGGATCTCTTATTTGCAAGGCAGTTCTCAAAAACCTTTCAAAAACAAACTACATGTGCAATTCTTGCTAGAAGAACCGACCCAACCCCCCAGAAACTTCCAAATCCAATCAAATAATTTATTATTGCTCCATATATGTTGACTCTTTTAATTCTGGTAATGCCTAAGCTTTGTTGATTCCTCTTTGTGATGGACAACTCTAGAAAATGTTTTGCAAATATTGCAGAATCTTGGCATTTCTAGTTATCAGTAGTCCTACTTTCTGACTAGTGTGTTTTTAGTGTTCTTTGCTTTGTTTCAGATTACACTGATTCTACACATCTGAAGTGATTTTGTATCTGCTTTGTAGGTGGCAGCTATTTAATTCAGGAAGAGAGTGACTTCATCTGACAGCTTTGGAATTGAACAGCTCAGCCAGTTACTATTTATTTCTAATAACAGCAAACTGCTTTGGTTCTTTTTAAATTATTTTTCGTAATAACACTGTTATATAGGCATTAAGAACTCCTGCTTTCTGTAATGGCTCTGCAACTTAAATTGCATGTAACTTATGCTTACCTTATTATGAAAAATACTACCTTCTTTACTCTACTCTGAACTGTATTCTAATGCATAAATCTCAACTTTCTCTTATTAAGTACTGGAGTGTTTTAGATTTTTTATACACTGACCTCCCCAAAAAACATCCCCTGTAGATCCAGTGTGCTCTCCACCATTGAAATGGGTACCATATTTTATAGCAACTTAGAAGCATTCTCTTTAATTCCTTTGTATAAATTATGATCCATTAATATTTCACCATGAGGAAAACAGATGCGCCTGTCTTTAAAGAGGGAATGCAGGCTGGAACTGGAATGAATAATAAAATCTTTTCTGTCTAATGAACATCTGATCTTTCAGAAAAATATTTCTGAGGCAGGAGTGTAAAGTTCAAGCCTTGTAATGGTTTGTGAACTGAATATAAAAAAAATATGAACTAAGTTAATCAAGGCACTTCATTGAGTTATTGTCCTACATTTAGAGCAAAACCTAAAAACATCAAAACATTCTGTACTTCTGAAGTCTATGTGAAGAAATTGGTTATAAAATGTCAAAACATGACTTTTCAGCAAGTTAATACTTTTCTATTTGCCTTTTTTTTTCTGCCAAAAGTATATGTTCATCTGCATGACTAGAAAATAAATTTTAAAAAAGGCCCATTTCCCCAAAAATGATTAGCAAATCAGTATTTATTAAGATGTACTTTAGAATAATGAGCAGCTCTAGTGGAGATATTTTAGAAAATAACTCAGACAAGACCACTGAACATTAACTAGGAATGTACTGTCTGGCCTCTCTGTTGGCAGTCAGAAAGAGCTGCTTGTGTCCCTTAATCCTGGACATATTTGTTCTATTTTGATATTGCCTGCTGCAGTCCATGTGCAGTCCTTCTTCTAACCAAATAATTTAGGTAGTCAGCCACTTAAATGCTGTAAAATACCAGATAATATCTTTGCAGTATCAATGTAACACTGTATGGGGCATTGTTTCAGCCAGAAGAAATTTCTCTTGAAAAGTGAGCATGGCCAGAGGAGTTTCTGATGCTTTTTTTCCTGCATGGTGCTCAATTTAGCATAGGAATCACCTCATCATATCGCTGAGTAAGGCAGGGGCTTATGTGCCCCCCTCATTTTTTTATTCTTTCATTCTCCAGCAGAGAAGCAGAGTGGAAATTTTGTGTTTCCCAGGAGTGTTGCAGCTGATGCCAATGCAACAAGCCTTGTCATTAGGGCTAATGCTCCTTGTGCTCTCTCACACGCACAGAGGAATCACAACAACCTGACATGAAATGTTTAGAACATCCACTCTCTGCTGTGCAATTATTGATTTTTACACTGCATTCCTACTATGCATTTCAGTCATGCTTCAATATTTTACTGACTCAGAGGTAATGTGGGTCTGAAAGGCTTGAAGGCTATAAATTTTATATTGATTGACATTATAACATCTGAATTTAGAAATAGCTGGCATGAATAAAATGTAAAACAGGATGATTATGTGTGATTAAATAGTTTACTTTTATATTGTATATTAGTCATGCCATCATCCAATTAAATGGATAATGGAAACAATAGTGATTTTAAATTTTTAAACCAGTGTGGGCAGCATTAAGGGGATTATGGAGCTTTATGAAGTAGTTTGCATAATGTAATGCTCAAGAATAGAATCTGAGTCAAAGCTGAGCTGCACATGGTAAATTAGGCAACTTTTACTTTCTTCTTGACATAAATCCAGTCTATAAGTTTTGCCTGTGAAATTTAATGCAAGTGTCTCCAAGTTAGGAAGAGAATCTCAAAACAAGGTTGCAATTTCTGCTCTTTTTTCCAAGAATTCTTCTCAGACCTGACTTTGTCATGTCAGTACTGAGACCAGGATGGCTGGCTATGGGTTTTGTGCTCTGCTAGACCAGACTTCACTTTGTCTTCAACAGAAACTGGTTTCAATAATTGTTGCTACTTCATGCCAGTAGCTGCCATTACATGTTATCCACTGAAGCCTGCTCTATGCATTCTCTTGCTTATTACCATTAGTGTGCCTTGTTCACCTAATTAACCCAATGATCCTCTTCATTTAATCTGATTAATGCAAATGGGTAAGAATATAGTAATGTGGCCTCTGATAGCATTGGTAAAGATCAAATGCATTGAATGAGGCTTGTTTGCCTTTGTGACACAAGAGCAAAAGGCAGAGAAGTTTGAAGTGCTGTGGGAAAGGTGTTGCATTCCCCTCCATCTCGTTTAAAACTGGCAATGGTTAATTCAGCATCTTCAATTTAGTTCTGTTCTTCCCCAAAACACAGAGCATTTCAGATACTTGATTGCTGTTGAAGTGGAGACATTTTTACGGTGAGGCCTTTTCGTCCTGCTTGTGTCAAAGTCTCAGCCCTTGCATTAATCTTGTCAAAGGCAAATTGTTTCATATATTGTATAAAACAGCTGCACATTTGTTGTTTTTAATAATGTTTTCACTTTCAGGACTCCTTTGAAAAAAAAATTTATAATCCAACATTTTATGCATTATTATTATTCTGTAATTCTTCATGAGTTTGTTTGAATTGACTGACAGTTTTAATCTGAAAATCCCTGATCTTCGTATTTTGTCACAGGGATCATGAGTGAAACTGAATGGTAACAAATAGATTTATACTGGTGTGTTAATGACCTAAACTAAAATATCCCAGTGCTCAGTCATGTCACAAGAGAGAAACAAGCTTCTTCTTTTTTTAACAGGAAACCCTTTAATGCAACAAGAGATTTATAACTTAGCAGCTCTAAATTCCTCTTGGAGTTTCAGTGGTTTAATGCAAATATAGTCACTCTAGGGCTACCTGGCTGTAGGAATGTCTAAATTAAAATGGTTTCCTAAAATTGCAAAGGAGACATTTGCAAAGCAGTCCTAATGATATGTAAAAGTAATTGAAATGTGAAGCTATTTTTCCAGATTTCCTATAGCATTTGACAGCCCCTTTCCCCCCTCATTATTATGTGTGAATATAAGGAAGAAAAGAAGAGATTGGGCTACAGCCTGTGTGGATTTTATCTGAAGCTGAGGCTGCACAGACAGCATGAAATACCAGTACTGTGAAAAAGATAAAAGCTGCCTCAGCTTATCTGTACCAAGAGGTACTAATGCTATTTTCCCAGGAAGCTCTGTGGGATGACTGGGGGTGTTTTACAGAGCCCTGTCTTGCAGGGCAGAGATACCACCTGCTCTGAACATCCCATGGTCACCAGGAGCTGGTTGCTGGAGTTTGGTGGTGGCAAAGGACAGGGACATGAGGATCAATGTCCCATATAGCCACAATGCTTTCAAGCAGGTAAGTGAATGATTCGCTGTTAGGGGGGAGAAATTTAAGGTGCCTGAGTGTGACCTGCAATGGCTGTGTAAAGCAGAGGGTGGATTAATTGCATTCAAAAAATAAAAGCATTGCCTGAACATGGTAAGAGCCATGTTAGAGGAAGAAATGTTCATACAAGCTATGCACAAATTTGGTGCACAAAGGACTCGAGTCATCCTTCTTGCAGTTGTTGAAGTGGGTTGTTTCTGAGCCTTTTATTTACTTTGTCTCCCTCAGCAAACCTGGGAATTCTTTATATTTAAGGACTTATCTTCTACTTTATTATTGCTGTATTTTGTAATAAAATGTGGCTTTAGAGACTGTGAACTTTTACTGTCTTTAGGTCTGTCTACTTAAAGGAAAGACTGATGGGGAGAACAGTCCACTCCAGAGTTGGAGTTGTATCTGAATTACACCAGCAGTCAGCTCTGGAAATGAGCCTTTTTGGTGCTTTAGTGGAAGAGAACCAGATAAATGAACTGATATTCCAATATGGATCATTTTTGAAAATACTTTTTTTTAAAATGGCTGCTTATGAGGAGCAACAAAAAATTGGTTTCCCAGAATGTCATTGCCTGGGAGCTTCTTTGTCCAGGTAGGTGCATTTTTGAGTGATAATCATCCTGAAAAATTTGTTACTGCAGTGATTTGCACTCCTTTGTGTCTTAGCCAGGCACAGGCCATAGTTTTGTGCTTACCTGTGGTTAATCTCTATCCACTTGGCATCACTTTGTGAGTGAAGAATCAGGGCTACTAGGCAGTTCTGAGTTTACCTGATTCTTCATGCACTTGCAAAAAAAAAATTATAAATTACCCAGGGCACCAGTTTCTTCAGATTGGTGCTTTCACTGTCATGCCAGCTTCTGGTGACTTCAAAGCAGGCAGGACCGGGCCACTGGTACTCACACCTTGCACTGAAAGCTGTGTGTGGTGGATTCCATCCATCCTCTGCTGTGTGTGGTGGAGTCTCCACTCCATTCTCTGCTGTGCCCACAGCTGATGGAGCAGTGGTGTTGCAGGGCTTGCAAGGGTTTTTCAGGGTGAAGAGAGAGGCGAGAATGTTGACCTCATGTTCAGAAGGCTTGATTTATTATTTTATGCTATATATTACGTTATTACTATGCTAATAGGAATAGAGAGAGAAGTTCTCAGAAGCTAGCTACACTAAGAATAGAAAAGGAAAGAATAAAAAAGTTCCGTGTCCAGGCAGAAAGCGAGAGCAGCTCTGCCGTGAGTGATCAGTAAATCCAAACATCCACCCAAGACCAAGCACCGACGCACCTGTTGCATTCCACAGCAGCAGATAACCATTATTTACACTTTGTTGCTGAGGCCACAGCTTCTCAGAAGGGGGAAAAATCCTAAAGAAAGCATTTTTATGGAAAGATGTCGGTGACACAGTGGCCCCTGCAACTGGCCACTGACCGACTGCTCCTCATGCCATAAACCCCACAGCAGGGCAGCAGGTGCTGTGTGAGCTGTGGGAGCGTTGGGCACGGTGGGATCTGAGAAACAATCCTGCTGGAGGCACAGCAAATTACTTCCCACAGTGAAACATTTGGGTAAACCATTGCCATCTGGCTTTATTTTGCGAACCCACTCAATTGGCCAACACATTCAAAATATCTCCTCAACTTCTTTCTCTCATCAAGAGTCTTGAAAAAATAAAAAAAAAATAAGCTGATAAAATTACCCACACTTTTTTTTTTTCCCCCAGTCCTGTTTAAATTGTAAAGGATTTCTTTATATTCAGGTTATCATTAGGTTTTGTAAAATAGCCTTTTCTTAGACTAAAAAATGTCCTTCTGTGGGAAATGCAGACACAGGGTACCTTTTACAAATGCTGTGATTTTATTAGGTGCTCAAATAAACTGTGATAATGAGCTGGTTCAGCCAAGTAGGCTGAGAGGCAATGACTCAGGGTTGTCATACCCATATTTGTCAGGGCATGGGTGGTCTAACACTTAGAGATGGAGATACTGGTGCTTGAACTCAGCTCTCTGATAATTAGCTGTCAGGGTTTGATGAACATTGTCAAGCTCCACCCACCCGTGACAGAACACGAGTCTCCTGTTTAGATATTTCTTTTTTGCTTTATCCGCTTAAAACCAAATAATGCAGTTCTTTAACTCTGTGTCCTCTCGACAGCTTTAAAATTATATACATTCACACATCCATCATAAATATATATATCTGTTGTTTCAGGCTGCTGGCAGACTCAAGTTGTAATCAGTTTAGATTTTGACAAGAATATGCAGATGCTAGATATTCCATGAAATTTTTACTGAATTACAGTTTCTGGGAAACCAGCTACCAGCAACTTAGATGATTTCTTAGACTGCTTACTTCTAGTTCTCATCATGCTTGATCTATTTATTCCTGAACAGCAGTATCCTTGGGACACCTGTAACACAACCTGTATTTTGTTCTGAATGTGCTCCTGCACTGTTTCCTGCCTCAGCTCTTGGGAGTTTGTGCTGTTGATTAAAATTACAACTATTTATTTATTTAAAATTTAATCACAACTGCATCCAGGGATCTGTGAAAAGGTGGTTTTGACATTTTTCACGCATCAATGTTTAATTAAAAGTCACTTGAAAACAAATAAATAATTGGGGATGACATTTTACAGGAGTTTTTACCTGAGGTCCGTAATTCCTGATGAGCAAGACGTGAAGGCAGGCATTATAAAGCTGCTGTGTGGGATGTGAATAAAATACAGTCCCTTTTCATAGATCTGAGAGACCTGTAAGGGTAAGTCATGGCAGAAACTCACAGAATGATCAATATTATAAGCAAGAACTCTGGACAGTAAAATAGAAGCTTGAAAAGTGGTGGGAAATGCTAAAGTTTGGACAGTAAAATAGAAGATAAAAAGGGACGGGTATTGCTTAAATATTTTGAGTAGATTTCACTTTCAAAGCAGACCCTTACACACCCTAGTGCTCTGCACAATCAATAGCAGAAATTAATATGCAAAGCTGCCAGAAAAATGATGGTGAAATATAAAGCAGCTCTGAGCTGACAGTGTTGTTGCAGCCTAAGAGAAGTGTGCCCTTTTTTGGCAGCTCTGAGTGGACATCTCTGTGCAGTTTTGGGGTGCTTGTACTCCTAGGGTAGGTTCTATGTGATGTGTGACATAATTAAGGTGGTATTTGATGAAAATTAGCATTGTTCATATGTCATATTCTATCAAACTATAATCGGAAGAGAAATAAAACCTTAAATAACTATTTATATAAATATATGAGACATCTTCAATTATTTCTAATAGATTTTTTTTTTCAGGCTAATGAATTTAGACAATAAAGTGGGCTTGATTTCTAAAATCTTTTAATACAGATAAACTTCCCGTGAAGTTGCCAAGAAATGCAGGAGCAGCACAGATCCTCACAGCTGATCATCCCCCACCATAGGCTAAAGGAGGTTTTACTGGTATGAAATTAGAGGCTGCCATGTGGCAGTGGCATTGTTTTTCAAGTAATGTGTCTGGATAGAGCATAAATTGTGACACCTCTGAAGCAAGAAAAGGCAGTTTTGCTAATGAAAGTTTGTTAAGGTTGGCAAGATGCCTATTGCATGTTTTCATTTTCGCTGTATTCTTGCCTTTTGCCCAAAGAATTGACTGTGAGGGAAATTTGGCTGTTGCTAATAAGCACTTAATAAAATAATCATGGTAGAATTACCTCAGCACTGACACGTACCACAGCCCACAGCATGTTCTGTGGGGTTTCTGATAATGGCTTTTTGGACTGATGAATTCCTAAATTGTGATGTGGAATAAGGGACTCTTATTTGAGTCTGGTTTACACTGCAGGTGCAGTCTGTTACTGCACCTGAGGATAGGTCCCTGCATGATTTTTAAATGACTGCAAAAATGTTGACTTGAGAGGAGTGAAATCAGGCAATTCCTATCAGTGTCAAGACCAAGTGAAGATGGATAGCTATGAATCCTGACTATGTCCACGGGTCAGAAAAATTCTGACTCTATTCCACGAAAACAAAGTGGAGAGATGCTCAGCAGATTGCTAAAATAAAAATCTGGCAAATCAGGAACTTGATCCTCGTTCCTTTTGACAGTTTAAAGGATAAAAATAGACTACTTTTCTCTCCTCAAGGAGAAAATGTTCAGTTGCAGAGCTGGTATCCAATAGCTAACTCATGGCCAGAGCAAAGCAAAGACTGGCCCATTGCTGATGGATTTATTCTGACCTGGGGCTGCGTGCTGGTATAGATATGCCTGAGCTCTGCTTGCCACAATAGATGTGCTTCTAATGGTCTCAATTTCCTTGCCACCCAAAATTTAGGAATGCATTGGCTCAATCCCTGAAGTAAGAGAAAACAGACAACAAACTTTATGGCAAAGCTAGTAGATCTTGATTATTTTTTAAAAAATTAATTACCAGACCAAAGTATGACCGATGTTTGTCATTCCTAACAATGCATGAGGTGTTAGCAAGTTTAAAGAGAAAAAAAAAAGAAAAGGCAAAAACTGAGAAGGGGGAAAAGACAAAAGAAACACTCCCCCAAACTTTGTTTGTAGTTCCTGTCCTTGAAAGGTACAGTGTAATCTTTCTTTATTTATTCATTCCACTCCTCTTTGCCCTCTCTGCCATTATGCAGGCTCCAACAAGGAAGGTGACCCTTAACTATTCAAAACAAGTCTGGAGTAATATACTAATAAAAATTCATGTGGTGTTTAAAAAAAAATGAAAAAGAAAAGCTCAAATCTTTGTTCAAGGTCCATTAAAATGTACAGATCATTCTGCAATACTTTCATTAGTAAGCTCCTTGCTTGGAAAAGTCCTGCCTATTGTGTGATGAATCCCCATATTGACTGTCTTGTCCTCTCCAAAGGTGGAAGAAAAATATAACAACAACAACAACAACAGTAACAATGATACTATGGTGGGAGAATGATAACAGACAAGTTTCACATGCAGTCCAGTATGAGATGCATTAGCTTTTGGCAAACTCTGTTTGATCTCACATCATTTGGCCATTCAATATCTTTGAAGGGATCTGTAACTCACACTACAAATAAATCAAAATGTTAGCAAAGGTCCACATTAGTTTGCAATATAATACCTGAGCCCTAAAGAGAACTCTTCTAATGCTGCCATGGGGAAGTAAAGGGCAACAAAAACCAGAGGCAAATGCAAACTTTTGGGCTAGAATAATTTATCATGCCTGAAAACCCTGGTGCAATGAATGATCCGTTCAAAGGGGACGTTTACAATCCAGCAGATCTTTACTCAGCTTTAGGGACTAAGGGAGTAATGTTGCTTAGGAACAACCTGCATATTTAAACACTGTTTTAAACAAAAATGCCATAATCCAGTTAATGAATTCCAAACTCTGAGACTCTAATTTCTTCACTACTGTCTTGTCTAAAGGCTGTCTTTGTTAGAAGTATATGAAAACACACAAGAGCAAGTTCTCAATCATTCAGACAACCTTTATTTCTATTTTACTGTCTCTCAATCAAGATTTTCCAACTGGTGGCATCCCTGTGTATTTTAAGTACCACATCCTCTTTCAAGGCTGTGTAAGTAATTGGGTAACTGAGCTGTCACCATTTGGTTCTGTCTCTACAATTCCAGAGTCTCTTGAGCTGCAGACAGCAATAATTCCTGCCTGTGAATCCAGCAGCCTTGGGCCTTGATCTTCTCTTTATGCAAAATCAACAACGAGGAGCTGCTCAGTGAACTGCTGAGCATTGGAAGGCCGAGAAATTTCTGCTTGTCTGGCTGGATGATGGACTGTGAGGATGCACAAAACCATGGGTGTGCCTCTGGGGCAGCGCCGTGGGGACCACAGAGCTGAGATCTTCCGAGTTGTGTAAATAAAAGTCACAAAAAACCTGTTCAGCAGCAAAATTTTAGCAGTATTTTAGTAAGGTTTTGGGATCATTATCCCAGTGAAATCTGGAAGGGTCTGCTCCTTCCTCCCAGCACTGTGGGTCTCTGTGAACGCTGCTGCTCAAACAAGAGCAAGATGGAATGCTGCAGATGACACGAGTGCTTGTCCCATAATATCATCCTCCTCAAAGAGGCTGTTCCTGATGAATTTCATCTGTCACTGAATTAATAGTCTTCTTAGGGGTATTATGTCTGTGGCAGGTCTTTCCTAAATATTCTGTTCTGTTCCATGTTGGAACTGAGAAGGATCAATGCATCCATGTGGAGAGGGTTTGGTTTTCAGTTGGATTTGTGCCTGAATGCACAAATACTTTACCAACTCATTTCTTTTCTGTGTTCTATTGAAGGTTTTCTAAACATGCAAGAAGCTTATAAAAAAAAAATAAAAGGAAGAAGGGAAATCTAGAAGATAAAGGGCTTAGAATCAGCTCAAAGAAAAACAGTCACATGTGATAAATGTAAGGTAGCTGGTAATTGAGCTCAATATTGAAGAATTTTACTTCCATTAGCCTTATGGTCTCCTATTACACGCACTCTAATCTTAAGTAAAACTAGATCCATGTGAACCTTTTGTAAATAAGATCAATCAAAGCTACTTTAAAGATTACCAAGATGATGAAGATATTTTTTCCAAGCATTGCTCTGCAGCCTTATCCATACATTTTGCTGGGAATTAAAATCTCTGGTTTTGGCAATGGCAGTGGGGGGAAAACCAGAGTCTTTGGCTTTACCTGATGTAAAGGAAGTGCGGAGGAGAATTTGATGAACTCTGTGTCATAAGGTGAACACAGGAGCACTTTGAAGGAGATGAATTTTGAGAGCTGTCCAGGTTTCAGTAAGTGCATAAATATGGGATCAGTATCAAAGTACAATTCACCTAAAATGCAGGCAGAACATTGGGGTTTGGATAGCAAGTTTTTTTGTGTGTAGTTTTCTGCTTTTGTCTTATGAAAGGGATGAGTTTTCCATTTTCTATTGCCTTTGTGGCTGCATTTATGCTTCCTGCTGACAGTAGAGGTTTCAAACATCATACTTAGTGCTTATTAGTATTATTCTTCAATACAGTGGCATGCAATTCCACTGATTTTAATATAATTGAAGCAAATTAATTTTAATAACTGAAATCTGAACATTAGCATTAGTTGAAATGGAAATAAAATTGCTCCCATCTCATGTTTAAATTACTGCTTCTTTTCATAAATTTTAAAACAGCTGACTCTGGATTCCTACCTGCATTTTGGAGGAGAATTTATTGCTACTATTTTTTAACAAGGACTCATGCAGAATTCTATGGGAGCTGTAGTTATGCAATAATAAGTACAACAAAAAAGGCTAAGGACTGCTGCTCTGCTGCAGGAGTCTACAGCAGAGAACATTACATCATAATTTCCTAATAATAACTGGGCATCCTCAAGGGGTGCAACACATTATTAACCATATTTTCAAACTGTGCTAATGGAATTAATTGGAAAGAAAAAAAAATCAAATATATGACTCACTGAAATAAGTGCGTTTTATGGAATTATGTTTTATTTTATTTAAATAATTATGGAATTATTTAAATAAATTATGGAATTATTTAGGCTTTATGGAATTACTTGTTTTTACATTCTTGCATAAAAATCTCAAAATGTTTAATGCTGGAATTATTTTGACCTTTGTTACAGCTTTTCCTGGTGTACTTGTTCTGCTGTTTTGGCTTGAAATTATTTTTTCCTTAGTGAAGTAGGGCAGTACTTCTAATCTTTTATAATCAAAAATAATAATCAAGCTGCTAAAAATGCTCTCCTACTGCTTTAATCCTTGCTGAGTCTCATGGCAGCCTAATGTCAAGGTACCCAGCAGTGAGAGAGTTCTGAGACCTGTTGTACAAAACTAAGGGAGTTCTCAGTTCATCTTCTAATCCCACACACACAAAAAAAAGCACTAGAATTTTATAACTGGTTTTACATTTCATTTTCCCAATTATGTGTCAATAAAGGAATGCTCTGAGGATTTCAAAACTCTGGGGATCTCTAGTCCGCGTTTACAGGTTTGTAAACTGAGGGCAGTAAAAGTTGTGGCTTAATTGATCTGATTTTTCCTGCTTGGGCAAACGGGCTTGACAGAGCCAGTAACTTTGACAGAGTTCCACTGTTGGAGTGTAACATCTTGGTATTCAACAAGATAAATGTTTCTGCACAGGTCTGCTTCTCCTGTGCTGTTTGGTATTTCACTCCTGTGCCGTGCTCGTGGCTCTGACCTGCAAGGAAAGTCTCTATCTGCAGCAAAAAGCTTTCTGTCTGGCTGCTTTTATTGATTTGGAAAGTTACAGTGGGTGAGCATATTAGCAGAACCGCCCTTCTAGAAAACTGCATCTGGTGTATTTACTCTGTTTTCATCTTTTCATGAGCTGGTTGATTAAGCAGGTGATACTCCAGACTTTTACCTGCTGTAGGGAGTTGAACAGTGCTTTGAGGGCTGTGTGTAGACAGTGAGAATATCTTGCTCTGGCAGCAGACATTTCCACAGGCAGGAGTTGATGTCCAAGGCTGAGGGACCCTGCTGAATTTTACTGCTATTGTGGTTTGCAGAGGTGCTTTCCTGTTCCTGTCATTCAGTAACTTTCCTATAAGTTACCTAATTGCTACTTACAAAATTGTGTGCAGGAAGCAAGAAATGCAAATCACTGTGGTTGATGCAGACTGCCTCTTAATTTAAATTAACGCTTGAGAATAATGGTGTGTTGTATCTCTGCTCAACTTAACGGAGCCTTATTAAATTTTAATTTTTTACTTCCCTCTTTTCCCCGAGTGCAAAAGGTGCACAAACCTTACTGAGTGGTGGTAGACAGTGTCATGTTGGAGCAGGTGATTTTGGAGGGAGGATTAGAGACCTTGCATACGAGAACTGCTACTGCTGCATTGAAATTTAAAGGTTGATGTGCAAGGGTGCACGAAGGGAGCAGGCTGACTTCTTACTTTGGGATAGTGGGTGCCATTAACTTTCTTCATGTTCATGAAAATTAAAGTTTATTTATGAGGCACTTTTTCCTCTTTGCCTTGCCTTTGTGCTCAGGTTGAGGACTGGAAAGTGAGATTACGTAAATTGTTTAATTTAATTAGTAGTCTCATAGCAAATGTTCTGGAGAGCATTAGTGACTGACCTGTGCCCTGACATTATTGAACTATAAAGCAAATACCCATGAGAAGAAACTATAGTGAATTAGCAAATTTTCTAGCAAAAGCTGAAAATTAAACTCTCAGATAATTGTGTCTATGCAAATCCCTTGTACTAACTCTGAGACTCTGTAACTTGAGGAGGTGAAAGGCAATTTTTAACTCTTTGTTGAGCTGACAGGGTGCTAGTTAACCCTTTTTTCCCATCCCACCCCAAATCCTTTCCTCCAAACCTTTGTGTGTCAGAGCTGTAATTCCCTGAAGGGATGGAGGGAGGTCTGCAATGTGTATTAGTGACTCTTAGAATCTCTTGTAATCACTATATTTAAAATCTGTGGAAAAACTTTGTGAGTGGCGATGAGAATTTAAGCCATTTCAGTGTAATGCCAACCCATTACCAATCATTCCTTCCTTATTTTTTAAACATAAATTCTGTAAGTGGAGCCTAAGAGAAATCAATAGCATATGGAGGATTTAATGTGGATCAAAGTGGAATTACTTTAGGTAATTTACCTTTAGAGATCAGTTGCTAATAATTAATGTCTTTAATTTTATGAGAAGCTATTAGCAGCTTGTAGAGGAAATGTAAACTTCTTTAGATAAAGAATGCTACATGTGTGAATATATGTGCTAGTTTTAAGTGTGAATATATGACTCTCAAAATGTTTCTAATGCTGTCATCTATCTAGGAAAACCAAGCCATCTGCCACGTTGATTATGAGAGAAAGCTGTGATAATTTAGTTTCTTAAAGAGATTAAACTAGTGAATTTTCACCCATATTGAAAGCTGGATGTTAGAGCAGAAAGTGTGTCCCTGCTCACCAGCATTTCATGAGTTGCATTTCTTAAACCCAGACTTGTTTTATTTTTGTGATGGTAGCTGTTGTTTGGTATTTGGGTTTTGGTAGTTTGTTGGTTTTGTTGTGTGTCTTTGAGATTTTCCAGTATCTCAGAGCTGCTCTGTCATCCCTTCCAAGGCTCCAGCCATTCTGGAGGTATCAGTGCTGATGACTGGACTAAGGAAGAGTTTTGTATGTCTTAATGACACCTTGATGAGAGCAAAAGCATTGCAACATTGTTGCATAATCTCTTTAAAACATTTTAAAAATTCAATAGCTTTTTTTCCCCTTTGAAATCTAAATCTGTGACACTCTAAGTATAGCTTAGATTCCATTATGGGTGTGCTGTGATATAGTTTAGACACTTTCCAGCTTGCTATAAAGTGATCTTATCTTCCTGCCTCAAAAGTTTGGTTTCTAAAGACATCCTCTTTTATTTATTTACATCAACTTCTCCATTGCATCATCAAAAAACGAAATGTGTATCATAGCTTGAAAGCAGCACCCAATCAGCTGATCAGTGCAGGAGTGAAACAGGGCTTTTGAAACAGCTTTGAACAGCACAATTGTTTGGTTTGGTTTTTTTTGGATTGGTAAACACTGAGGCCAGCAACTGTGGGTACAACGTGGGGCTGTGCTTTGTGAAGCTGACAATCCAGATCTGGCCTAACAGCTGAGCTTGCAAAGAAAATGCTGTCCAGTTTTGAGGACCTCAAGCTCCAAAAATCAAATCATCCATGTGTGGGAATCACCCTGCACCAGACTGGGAGGTTGGCTTGGCTCTTTCGGCTGGATCAGAGAGCCAGAGTTAACACAGCTCCCCAGCAGCAAACAGCTGGAGTGATGATCACAATTTACCATCAGGATGCTTAGGGCTTTAGGGTAAAACAGGACAGGAGAGGGGGAATGTGTCTGAGGGCAGGAGCTGGCAGTTGTCTAAGCAATTCTTAACTTCATATGGCTTATCCAATTAATCCCTGTGACTCCTTGGGCCTTCTGCCCTAACTAGCAGGTGGGCTTAATGTACTGAAGAGCCCTGGAGCAAAGTGGGGAGAGCTCCTGGTACTAACAGTGTAAAACAGTTCCCAACAGAGCAGGGAGCTGGAGAGAAAATTATCTCCTCAACATGATGCAGTCGAAGAGGCTCAAATAGTACTTCTGGACCACACTGCACAGTCACTGGAATAAAGCCCTTAAGCAAACCAAGCAGAAAAGTATAAATTAGCTGAGCAGGCAGATCTATCTGAAAAATCAGTTTAAGTCCTGGAAGGATCTTGCCAGTAGAAGCACACTCTTAGACTCTTCAATCCAACAGAGATGTTCAACACAAATGTATTTTTGAGTACCAGCATTAAATAAGAGTCCTCTGAAGCAGTGACCTGGAGTCTGCTAAATTATCCTCTGTCTCAATGAGGCACAGTAGAAGTGTTCATAACTGGGCAGTGTAAATGGACACGAGTTGATTACTGTCTCAGTCCCTTTGGAAATGAAATTCTGCAAGTCCTCGCTGAGAAGGGCAAGATGAAATTACACCTTTGCTAATGTTTTGTATTATCTCCTATCTGCACCATTGCTTGAAAGCATTTATGCCTTCTGAGGAGGATATAATTCAAGGCATAAGGGAGATGGATGCTGGAGTTGCAAGATCTCCCTTTCCCTATGCATGGTACAGAGACAAGTGTTAGCTCCCTCATTTCTTAGCAAATGCTGAACTATAGAAATCACTGCAATTGTTTGTTAATCACTGAAAATCAGAGCTGCCCCCGGCGAGAGTCTATCAGAACACAGAGCTCACTTGGTCGGATTGAAATCCTCATGTTCGTGTTTTCAAAGTTCCTGTAAGCTGCTCTTTCAACTGGGAGTTGTACACACACATAACACAAGCTAATGATTGTAGGGGATGGATTGGGAGGCAAAGATTTCCAGGATTAGCACGGGGGAAATGCTTCACACCCCTCAGAGCGCTCCGAGTGCACAGAGCTCCCACCAGCCCTCGTGAGGGTACAAGCATGGCACATTCTGTCCTCATCCAAACACATGCCCGGACCTGTTTTGTTAAAGACATTTTGAAATAATACATGATGCTGGAAAGGTACCTCAGAACCTGTGCTCAAGAGAATTTTGACTTTTCTTTGGAATTTGGCAAAATATCTATGCTTGGCATCAAGTAATTAAAAGGAAATCTAGTCCAACCTATGGGAATAACCCTCTTTCTTTTTTGTTTATACATAAACAGGCACAAGACTCCGAGCAATGGCTGAGCACGATACATTTTGTTTCAAGAGATCTCAAATGCCTACAGCTATTCTTGACTCCAGCAAAAATTCTGTGTGTTCACTCCTTCTGAAAATTAGATTCTTTGTTCTTTTCCTAGAGCAACGACAATCTGGGTCTCAAAAGTAAAACCCCACTGTATCATAACCTGGTAGTGTAACAATATGCTTGGATTTTTGTGAAGAAATTTGCAAGTCAAAAAAGAAAAAAGGATTATTTGCATTTTTAAAAACTGGTTTTGATTTAACACCACCTTCAAGATTTTAAAATCTTGTACTTCTTCTCCAGTCAGTATTCCTACAGGCAATTCTCTCACTCTTTTCTATCCTAATAGAAATAGAGTAAAAATGCATTTTTAGGCTCATGTGTTTTAATTGTGAATAAGAAAGCATTCTAACTACCTCATGTAGGAAATGGGAAATGGACAGTTCTTTTCTTTTTCCAGATCCCACTGACCTCACAGAAATAAATGTTTTGATTTTTCATCCGGTCCACACACATTTTTCTGATGTCTCTCAAATTCCCTGTGAAGCTGTGGAGAGTTTAGTTCAGGCATGGCTTGAGGAAAAAGGCCATGAAGCCATGCAATTGAGAGAAAAGTAATAGGTAGATGTGAAGCAGTTCCAAAGCAGTTCCCAGCCTGACTTCTATAAACAATTAGTCTCTCTCAGGCATCATTGTATAAACAATAAGGTTCTCAGGCAGTCTTCCCATAACAAGTGAAACACCCTCTCTGGGAAAAGATGGCACCCTGGGAACAGATGTGGAAGTTTTGGGAACCCTTCATATCACAGTGGGAACACTGGTTTTATTTTGTGTAAACAATCAACGGTATTGTAAAACAAAAGGAGTGGTTAGAGTTTTCTCTGTTAGCCTATCATATACCTGGATTTTGGAATATGCATGAAGTTCATTAACACTATTATTTAAACTGGCTGATCAATCAATAAACTTGAGTTCGATGCATTATAGGATGGTCGTTCTCCCCTCACTTCCACATGAAGCAACTTGTTTAAATATTTGTTTAAGTGCTCCTTATTTAGAGGGGAAAAAGTTACTTTCCCCAGAGATGTTATGTGTGCATTGACAATTACATTTTTGCAGTGAAAAGTCTTTCCTCTATGCACACGTAGGGGAAGCAGATCTGTTCACAAGGAAATATTGATTGGTGGGCAACATTCACCCTCTGAGTGTTGTTACCTCTGAAATTCCCATCAGGAATCCTCTGCTGGAAGCTGTGGGATGGCAGCAGTGCCTCTCTCCCGTGATCATTCTCTGCAGGTCATCTTTGTATCCCATTTTAAATAGGGCAGGGCGAGAAGCTCAAATCAATGAGTGTTTCAGCTATCTCCTGGTTTATCTGTGAGGCTAATCTGTGTGTTCCAGCTCCTTATCTCCTCCAAGAATTCCTGTCTTTAATATTGACTGGGGGTTTGGTGTCTGTGTGCATAAATCCCTCTCATTAACCCATAATTACATACTTTGGGCACTTACATTTGTTCTAAACTGATGGATGTCAGCATAATGGGACAGGATCGGGCAACTCATTACATGGACTCCATGCATTTACAGAGGGCTGAATAATAATCTTTCTTGAGAAGCCCACACTTTTATAGACAGTTATGATACAGCTTGACCTAACTGGTCCTCCAATCAAAACACCATCACTATTGGCTAATTAAGAAACCACCCTTTGGTTAACAAATCTCCATAACACTTTCCATATATTCACAATACTGGGTGCAGCAGGCTAATAATTGGTTCTCATTCTTTTCTCTGATCTTCTCACAGCCCTTCCCAGAATGATGCCTGGGAAAATTATGTTCCTTTCTGTGGCCAGAGAGCTGCTGCCACATGAGGAGATGTTTTAGGAGAGAATTTGGTGTTTCTTTCAGTCATTCAAGCTGCATAAACTGGACAATTACATGAATGGAAGAAAAAAGACGGGAATTTTGCTAAGAACTCGCAGTTGAAAAAGAACTAAACGACCCACTGGCCATGTGTGATGCCTTATAGATGAAATTCAATTATTATTAAACTAGTAGAAATCAATGATTTTATGAAACCCATTACACTGGCTGCAAATAGTAATTCCTCTTTATTAGCCAGCTCCTCCTGGCTAAGCAGAAGCGGGGGGATCACAGTGGGCTTCTAAGCCCATAGTAATCTGGAAACTAAATGAATTGAACATTTCAGTGGAGATTTGGTAAAATGAATTGAAATTTAGAATCTTCTGATTGGTTTGTTAATTGCTTGATAGTTGCATTAAACTGAATGGAAAAATTGATAGTATTCAAAAGAATAAGCTGAAAGTACTCTTCCAACTCTAAGATAGCATGTCAATTTAGGTTTTACAGGCTTTCTCATTTACATTATTATCTGTGCTAAATTTTACTGTCTGACATTTTATAAAATCAAAGTAATGAGCTTAATATAGAGAACATATTTGAAAACATCTTTGTTGGAGCTGGATGGAAATTTCAACAACTGTTTTTGATCACAAATGGCAATTTCATCAAATACAAAATGTTTTCAGAAAGTCTGGGTTGATTTTTTTAGCAGGGTGAAGTTAAAATACTACCTTCAGAATTTCTTTCTTGTTCCAGTTATTAAGATAAACCAAGGAACTGTTCAGATGACTTCTTAATTCCAGTTCAGGCTTTTCATACTGATTTGAATTTTGAAATGACTGGAATACCTGTGGAACACAGGTTTGATTTTATGACAAAGTCTAACCTTATTAATCAAAATAGTTCAATATTTCATTTTGCTCTTTGGTGAAACAGTCTATTTGACTCAAATTGAAGACCTTGAATTTTGCTTCTGCTCTCAGTGATACTTTTTTCCTGCTATTTCTCCTTACAGCAGAACAGTCCAGATTCCATGTTCAAGACCACTCGGCTTTACAAAGTTTGTGTCTGGACTGTGGTTGATAATGTTTAAATATTTCTATGTTCTTGTTGGCAGCTGGATGATCCCAAACCTATGTGGAAGATTTTGCATTCTCCTGGCATGAAAGGATACAGACTAGGCAGACACGGGAGGTGATTTTGCTGTTCTTAATTTACAAGAAATTCAAGCTGCCCTTGATAGCAGTGAGCAGTTCATCGCTGTTCCAGCATCATTAAAATTTTTTATTTGTTTATTTGAAGGTAGTGCCTGCATTACAGCATGTAATGGGTGAGAAAAGGTGATGCACATTCCTGTCCCAGCAGGAATCATCCTATTTCTGACTTGCAGACTCCAGGATGGGACTGGGAGGTCTTAAACTTTTGTACCTCAGCAGTGAGAGCTGAATTGCTCCATGACTGTTGCAGTCTTGCACAGATAATAGAAGTTCTCTTATAAACTGGATTTCCTAATAGCTTTTAGTTTCTTTAATTGCTTGTCATGGTTACAAGGACAGCTTTAGTATAAATATTAATGTTATGAATGAAACATGAGACTTATTTCAGTAGTGTCTTCAAACGCAGGGTTTCCTTCTAGTAGAATGATTGATAGAATGTCTTGTTGAGAACTGGACTGACACCAGGAATTGCAGTTCAGAAGAAATACCTTAGAATTTAAAAGCATTTATCTCTTGTTATGTTGCAAGAAAGAGTTGAGCACATTTTAAATGTCTTTAAAATCCTCTTGAGTAAGAGCTGACATGCTGTGTCACTTGTAGATATTAGGACAGCTTCCTATTCTGAAATTTTTTCCTTTAGTGTTCTCTCATCCTGCTTCAGAATCCATTGTCATTTCCATAAAAATGTGCTATTTATTGCAAAGATTCTGCTGGGTGATTGAAACAATTTCCTGGTAAGAAAACTGTAGCTGCCTCTAAGTCCTATGCAAGAACAAGGAAATAATTATTATGCTTTTAAAAAATGGGGAAAAAAAAGTCACTTGTTCCATGAGTATCTCTTATAATCTCTGCACTGGAGCAGGAATAGTCCTGGATTGAAGTAAATAAATAACAGCAATAGTTTGAAGAAAAGACAGCAATAGTTTGAAGAATTTATAGCAGTTTTTTTTTTTTCCAAAGTGGCTGAGGATTAGAGCTGCAATGCCCAAAGTTCTCTGCCGAGAAAACTTAGGGGGATGTTCTGGAGTGTATTTGGCTCTACAGAAGAGTTTCTCAATCGTCAACATTCAAAGACTGTAACCCTGGCCATGGGTTACAGTCTTTAAATGTGCCACCATAATACTGGAGACAATTTTTCTTCTGAATCTTATTTTGTACAGTGTGGCCTTATCCAATGGATGGAAATCATAGGAGAGTCTATGATGAATCATCATCTTATGGGATTTGGTGGAGATATTCTGTATGAACAGCCAGCTCCTACATCCCCTGCCCACTGATAAGATCTTTTTAGATTATATTTGACTTTTGTGGAGAATATTTTTCTTTGGCAGATATTTTATTCCAACAGCATCTTGCTCTCAGAATCTGAATCTTAGATGATCCATTCATTCCTATTTCACCAGGGATTATGAAAGCTGTATGCACACATCTTTCCACTGGAAATAAGAACTGTGACAATAGGATAATTATATTTTTAAACACTCCTGCATATGTATTAAGCCATCCGTAAGTTTACTTCAAATTTAAATACTGATGCTCACATTTTCGTCTGTATGTGAATGTCCCTGAACACTTCTTGGTTTGGGTTTTTTAACAGATTTCTCTTCTATGTTAATGCAAAGCTTTGAAAAATTAGTATTGCAAGAATTATCATCCCTGGCTTTAAAGTACTCAGGAAGCAAACATAGTATCCTTAATCAGTCATAGCAGCCAGCCTTAAATAGGGTGAGAGATATCCTATCTCACATTCCCTATTTTTAAAGAGAAAATTAAACTAAGGAACAGCCAGTCAGTAGACTACATAAACTTTATAGGCGAAATCATGGGGCTTTTAACTTTCGAACGATTTCATACACCATATGCAGTCTAATTCAACAGTTTCAGTGAGAGTATGGAATCATGTCTGACACTTTTTACCAAACATAATGGATCTCCTTTAATGTTTTCATTATCACATTCTGTAGCATTCATATAGTAATTATTTTATGTGTGTTTAAAATTTTAAAGCTCCAACAAAAATCCTTCCAGATGAAAATCAGAAGTGTAAAAATGACACTTGTAGCTGGGTTCCTTTTGAGAAGGTGTCTGCACCTCTCCCTTCATTCTGCATTTGCCTTACAACTTCAGGGCTTCCATTTGAAAATAACTTTTTCCTCCTTTTCCACCAGGAAGTTATCAGCTAAGCTTGTGTAAATCTGTGCTGACACATGTTAATTCAACTTTGCTGAGAACTGTCTACTTTTAAATTGCAGTGGCAGCAAATCTATAAACTCTAGAATTTACTGAGGGTCACTTCAGTATTAAGATGCGTTAGCACAGCTATGGCAAGCCCTGATGCTGCAAATGGGCACACTCAGGTTGGAGCTCTGGGGCAGGGACCAGGTTCTTGTGAAGACAGAGCCTGAGCATTACCCCTCCCAAAATACCAGCATATTTATTCAAAGAAAGTAAAGATCTGCTGCTCACTGGAGCTTAATTCAGCTGTCAGGTCAGATATGAGCCCCGTTGAAAGGTTTGAGGTCAATTTTGGAAGTGTGTGATAAGTTTTTAGCGCTGTGTGCCATTATTGGTGTCTCTGGTCCTATAAGAAGTGGTTCTGGTCATGTGTAAGGTGAAAAAAAACCCTTGTGAGGAGTGGAAATGTCCATGATGAGCCTAAAATGAGTGTGGATGATCACATAGATGAGCAAATCTCACAAGCTGACCTCTTGCCTGCCCAGGGGTGCAAAGAGAACCGATTTTAATAGCTGGTTAATGAAGCTTTTAACCCAAGAACAACAAAGCTCTGGTTTGTTCACTGTGTCTCCTGGACTGGGGGAGGTTGTACTCAGAGAACTAAAAGTTCTCTCGCCCTCAGACTGAAAAAAGATGTACAGATGCCTTGAGTGATGTGGACACAGAAAGGAAGGAATGGGACAGCCCTGCTCAGCCTGACACAGTCATTTCTTCTGGAGGTGATTTTTGCCTGTGGCTGCTGTACAGATTTTTTGGAAAGTCTTAGGAAAATCCTGTGTCCAGGAAGATGTACATGAGGTGGACATGTGGCATACATCTGTTTGCAGGAAGGGTTGCACTTTTATAGAAAAAAGGTTTTATTTCTTGTACATTGTTTACAAAGATAATCTTCCTCTCACAGTATTTCCTTGTGTAACAGTTTTCCTTCATCAAGCAGAAATACAACAGAATTCTTTCCTCCTTCATCCCTTGGCCTCAGAAGAGCTTTTTTATATCATTTAAGAGTCTGTCACAGATTTTCACCAGTGATGCTGAAACAAAGGCTAAATATTTAGAGCAAGTAACACTTGAATTTGTCCTTCAGCCTTTCTGGGGAAAAAAATCCATGTTCACCTTATGCCCTCATTTGCTATCCCCAGAGGAAAAAAAGAGTATTTTTTCCTCAGTGGTAATGGTCCAGCCAGGGAAATGTCATTTAGCACCAAAGGATGTCAACATCACAGAGCATTTGCTAATTTTATCAAGATTAATATGATCCTTGGCACTTGGTCCTAAATCATTACTGACAGCTCATGGCAAAATGGGAAATATCACAGGGACAAATGACACTTACTCCAGTTTCCCCTTCAGCAATAGCACTTCTGATATATTTATCTTAATTAGCAGCAGCAGGAGGAAAAGGAAGAAATAGAGACAGAGAGAAACTCAATTGAGTTTGAGCGAGATCATAATTAAGAAAGCAGTCGCTGTACAATTCCAAATGTAGATTTCTGACAATGAGAAAGAAAGGCAGTTCACTTACATGAAAGGCAGAAATGTAATGAAGTTTAATGAAATATTTGTCATCGTTTTTCCTTTTCTAAGCATCAACTCTAAATGCCATTCCTGTGTAACTCATTCATAAAAGCTCATGTTCCTTTATAGTAAAATCTTCCTATTAAATGAAAAAAATAACAAAAGTAAGTAACATCATTGCTGAGAGATGAAAGATGAATCATTCAAGTTGTTTAAGCTGAAAATGCCTTTGAAAATTTAAATTAGATGGATAGAATTAAATATAAAATCTATTTTTCTAGCTTGTTTATTACCCTGTTTTCTGGGTGGTTGCATTGTCTTTAGCTCCAGTAAATACCAGACCAATGTGCTGAGTAACTCAGCAACACCAGTCTGGTTGTCCCATGTTTTGTGCTTTTGGAAATAAAGACTCAAATATTTCTTTTTATTAGTAATGTGCTCTTTATAATCTAACAGCCTATCACTAATATTTATCAACAGTTATAAAATTTATAAATATCTGTATTTTTAAATTATTAAATTAAAACCAGGAAATCTGCTGCTTCTGAGTATTTTGTTTTTCTCTTCAACAATTCTATGTGAATTTTCCTCACAAATTAGTGTTCTCTAGTGGCTGATGTGTTGTGGGTTTTTGTAAACCCTGTTAAACTAATGGAACAGCACAAAAACTGTTGGAATAGTTAAAAAGGTACTGGAGAGACTGGGGCTGCATGATGATAGAGGAGGAAATTCTGTCCCAAATTACTGGAAAAAAGTGTGGTTTGGGTCTTTATAGAGACAAGACTAGCAAAACTCCAGTAGTTCAAGACACAGGATAAAATTATTGGGAAAAGTAACTGCCAAAGGACTCCACAATAATGATGGCCTTAAAATATCTTCTTTCATCTATATTTTTAATTGTTTATTCTGACAACACAAAAATTAGTACAGTTTCTTTTCAGGGGATCTTATTAGACTAAAGGAACTTGATGCACAAAAACCACATTTGTGTGGGTTGGAGGGGTAGTTCCCCTGTCTCACATGATAATTACGTGGCCAAAATATGAAAAACTCTGCACTCTGTAGGAGAACTGGGGAGCTGAGGGCCAGCTGAGTGTGCAGCAGTGCCGCTCATTCCAAAATCTCTGCTCCCTGCCTAACTGGATCTCTGCTGGCATGGCAGCAGTAATAAAGTCATCCTTTTTACCTGCTGTCTCCTGCATCAGGTGCAGCTCCCCAGTATTGACAAGTATCTAATAAGCTCAGATCTGCTCACTGCTATTTTTTTGGAGGTACTGTGTGCTTCTAGTGAAGGCTGTTTGGTCCAGCAGATAGATTTACCCTTTTGTCACTTAGGAAACAAAATGCCTTGCCCAGCTTTACCTTAGAAGGCAGGTATTCATTATTACAATTTACCTGACAGAAGAGCACCTGCTGGCTGCAGAACCTGTCTCAAATTTAAATATGTAGCAATAATCTTTGTGAAAACCAAACTTTCCCTGGTGGGAAAAAAAACCAAACAAAACACAAACCAGAGTGTATTTGAGAATTAAATGTTTAACAGTGTAAGTTAACTATTACTCATTAGTGAACTGTGATTATTTAAAAAACCCCAATAAAATCAGCCACAAAAAAGGAGGAAAACCCCCAAAGCTTGCAGAAATATTTGGTTGCTCTGAACTGACAAATGGTTTTCACAATCTTCAGTTTGTGTGAGCAAAGGAAAAACTTCAGGCGCAAACTGTCCCAAATTCTTCTTGAACTGAGCAGAATATTTAAGTATTAGATTCAAGATCTCAGTTGTTTGTAACACCCTTTCTGGTGGGTTCACTTGGTGGACAAAATTTTGAGCGAGCAGCTCAATCTCCCTTCAAGTCATAACAAACTGAATTTGGCCACCTTGCTAAAAATGTCTGTGGGTAATGTGCACAGGCTGTGTTGTGACTCATTCCTAATCCCTCCTGAGGAAATACAGCTGTGGGAAGGCCTGGGTGACCCTGATGTTCCTGCAGTGTCTGAGGAACCCGAGCTGCTCTGGTCAGCTCTCACCTGTTGTAAGTGAGAGTGAATGTGGGGTTGGATGCCACCAACACAAGTTCAAAACGTGGGTTTCAGCCATTTCTGGATCTCTGGTTCCTTTTAGCCATAGTGTTTCAAGAACTCACGACCTAAATTTCACAATTCCAATCCAGCAAAACATATGTTCTAGTGATGAGAAGATGCTGAGCCCAGTGATGCCTTTGTTAAGGCTGAGGGAGTTTTGATGCCTTGACTAAACTCTGTGGATGGCAGTGTGTGGAGAGGAAATGTGAGGCCTTGATGTTTTTCTTGGGTGCATTTTCCACAATTATTGGCAAATCCTGGATGTGTCACTGGGCAGGGCTGTCTCCAGCTGCAGGGGGGGTGATTTTAGTCCATCCCTGATGTTGGACCCACTGTGCAGGTTGGGAGAGTTGTTCTCCTTGCAAAAGGAGATACGGACAGCAATGCATCCCATATGTCCACAAATGAATACTGACAAGTTTTATTTTAATGTCGCTTGTGATCTGCTGGTGGTTCCACATTTCAGGTTTCTCTGTGCCACACAGGGTGTGGGAAACTTTGTGTGTGCCTAAGTACAGAGACATTGCTCCTGATTGCAGCTGGTGGCTCTGCCTTGTGTAATTCTGTCTACACTGCTTGGTAATTCTGTAGTTTTCCAGCAAAAAAATTACAACCTGATTTGAAGAAGAGAAGGAGAGCAAGGAATTAGTCTGGCTTCTGTGAAGCAAATGTGAGCTGTGAGCCAGCCCTTGGGGCTGTTGCCTCTGGAGAAGCCCCATGAGCACCATGCTCAAAAGCTGAGATGGATAGCCAAGATGCCCAGGGATGAATTTTTCCTCTGACATGGAAAGGGGCTGCAATAGCTGCTACAAATGTATTTTTTATTCATCTTCTGGTATCTTCATGCCTCACAGGTACTCTGTGGGGAGCTTCCCATTCTGTCTGCTCTGAGAAGTGGAAGGCTTGGTGCATATTTTAGGTTAATTCTGAAATCTCAGATGTCACCTCCTCAGCCCATTTCCATAATTATTTATATGGAACTAAATAAGGCAGCCATGATGGAAATGAAAAAAAAAAAAAAAAAAGTTAGGAGTTAAATAAAATAAAGCAAAATTAAGTTAAATTAAATTTAAATTTCACACACTCCCTCCCCACCACCCCCCTGCCACACCTGTGCCTTCCCAAAATGGGGGCCTGACCCTTGCCTATGGAAACCCACACAAAAATCTTAGTTCTGCATGGTTTTAGGCTCTTTCCATAAATCATGATTTCAATTTGTGTGTGATAAGAGTGTGTGCTTTCCAATGTACTCTTATTAGCTGTGGTCTTCACAGCACTCAACTTATTTATGTGTAGCTCTGATCTCCTGACCCTCTCACAGTGTGGTTATTGGACTTGTTTGAGGTTTTTTATTTGTAAGACATTTTCCTGGGCTTTAATATTTAAATAGTCATTCTCAGCTCTCTGAAATGCCCGTTCCTACACTCCTTGCCCCCTTCCAATTAATTTATCCTTTCATAGGGGCTGAACTCTTGGATCTCTTGTGGTTTGTGACAAATTTCCCATGAGCTCAGTGACTTCCCAGGGTGCTTCTTGCTTTGGTGTCTGGTGGCAGCTGAAAAGCAGACACAAGATTTTCAAAGTGAATTTAGTGGGCAATATCTGCCTCAGCCCTCTCTCCTTTCTTTCATTCCAGGGTGTTTTGGGGTTTGTTTTCATTCAACCTTCATCCAGTCCTACGACTTAAAGAACCAAACCAGGTGAGTTTTTTTTGTCAATGGGCTGAGTAGTACATAGAAAATGTCTTAATTTTGGCCTTCCTTTGAAGTCATGAAGTTAAAGAAATTAATTCGCAATTAATTATGCAAAAAAAATTGCCTAATTACATTGCATTTCTTCCTGAGATGACTGAGCAGATATAATTCTATTATTGTCATTGATCTGTAAGGGCAAATGTTTGCCTTATCTAACCTAAGCTTAGGAGTTTATAGTCTAGTTTTATTATTTATCTCACAAATATATTTATAGTTTCCTCCAGCTCTGGCTCCCTTCATATGAGGCACTTCTCTGCAGGGAGTGAAAAAATACCTCTAAGGCTGTAATGTTCATCTTTCTCTGACACGCTTGGTTGTGATACATTAATTATTTTTAAATAACATTCATTAGAACTGTGCTCATTTTTTCAAGATTTTAGAATCAATGTCAGAGAAAATGAAAGCCCTTGTTTCAAATTCTCTTTCTGATTATCTCCCCTCTAATTGACTTTTGCTCCTTTCCAGTCACGTCTTAATTTCCTCATGTGGACATATAATGCTGTCTGTTTCTATTTTTCTTTCCTTTTGCCTAGCTTTGCCTTTCTGGCCTAATATTGTCTCACTTTGATTAGTTTCCATCACATACTAAGGGCTGTGCATAATGAAGACCCCAAGGACTACATATGGAAAAGTCCTAGTCAAGGTGGTCTTTGCTTTTTTGAGAAATTCTCAGTATTCCCCCGAACACCAGCTGCTACAGAGGCGGCTCAAGGTTATTTTCCAGTTTTCATATTTCACAGGCACCATGTACATTGGGGACAGACAGCCTCTCATTTTTGAGCAATCTTTCTGACAGACCATTTTTAATTTGATGTCATTTCTGAATTATATATATATATATAATTCTAGATGTTTTTACCAGTTTCAGCTATAATACCAGAGAAGTTCAGCTCCCTGGTGAGGAGGAGTGCATGCATGAAGGTGTTTAGTTAACTGCAAGAATACCAAGACATAGTTTAGTTATATTAAAACTTCATCAGGTCCACACTGACAAGAATTTGATCACCCAGTGCCACTTAACAGACTCTCTCCAAAATTTTATCCTGTTTTTTGGCTGTGTTAATAGCCTGATAGACATTCTTAATTACTGCATGTTTTGATGAAAAAACCAGGAGCTGGCAGAGACCTGAACTGGGCATTTTGATCCCTCTGCCACCTGAGAGTAGGAGACTTCTCTCATTCTTCATGGCATGCTCTTCTGCATCTGCTCTTGCAGTTTTTTCCTGACTGCTGATCAAATGGAATGTTTAAAAAATAATCCCTACCCCAGCTGAAAATGTGATAGGCAGGAAGATATTCGTAAGAATGCAGAGAATTTACCATGTTACAGGGAAAGCACAAATAAAGCTTGGGAAAAGGCGGTGTCAGAGAATCACTTAAGTCCCTCTTGTTGGTGAATATTGGCTTCATAAAGTACAGTGCAGGGTGCAGCATCTCCCTGGAAGATTTTTTTTAATGCTTTCCTCAACATGAGAAGGAGCTTTTGTGTTCCACAATACATCAAATATAAGTTTGCCAGAAGACTTTATTAAGTTATTAAATCAGCAAGATGAAGTAGCCACTTTGTTCTATTTAATTTAAAACAATAAACTAAATAATAAAATTGTGGCTTTGTAATGTACTCTTGTGTAAGATAAGAAGGTCTTTTATTCAATATTAGAATTTCTTCCAGTGATATTTTAGTTTGGTTTCCATCCATATGTTTAAGTAGTGACACTACAAAAGGATCTGTATGTTTGACAGCCTGTACCATATAATTAAATGTGGAACACTTTTGCTGATGCAAGTAATGAGGGCATGGATTTAAATGAACACAGGTTTAGAAATGGAGATTTATTTTAAAAAGAAAGGATAAAGACACCAAAAACCCCCAACCAAAACTGCATGTATCCTACATGGTGGTGAGTAGGACAACCCAACTTCCCAATGATAATTTCTGTATTAGGCTGATGGTGCTCATATTGAGGAAATGCAAATTTATGAATAGAAATGCACACATTTAATGCAATACAGAATAGTCTTTTGAGCATGTCCCCATAAAGTGATATTGAAAACAGAATTTTAAGAATGGGCATCAGTAGAAGTCATGGATCTTGAAATTTAGGATTTAAAAATCTGTCTTCTAACTAAGCAGGGCTACTCATTTTCAGGTTACTTCAGTTGTCCATTTCTTGCACCTACCTAAAAATTCTCCTTTCTTGACCTCCTGTTAACCCCAGCTCCTCTTGGGGGTAACCTTGGTCCGGGTGCCTCTTGCTGGGCCAAGAAAAGACTCAGCCCTTCAGGTGCAACTCTGGGCTTGGATTCTTGGATTGTAAAAAAGGAGCAATATTGTCAAATATCTAACTTTAAGGTCTGAGTGTGTAATATTTTATTCTTCAACACCTTTAGAACAGCAATTTTTTGAACTGGCAGAGCCTTTTAAAGTCACCATCAGTAACAAAGCTGGTTTTGAATGTGATTTCAATGTCTTCTGTCACTTTATGAAACAGCTGTTATATTATTTTCAATGTTTCTGGTTATTTCAGTGATTAAATTTTGCATTTGACATAAATATCTTAAAGATACCAATTTTTTTTCCCTAGGATTTTGTTGTTGTTTGGTTTTTATTTGTTTGTTTGTTTTTTAAAAAATAAGAATTTAACTGAAAAATAGAATGGACAGAGAAACTGAATAGCCACAGTCCAGATTACACCTCCATTTCCCATAATCATCTGCAAATGATTTAGCAATTCTTTGAGACATGATGCCATTATTTGAGCTTAAGGCAATTATCTGTTCTCAAAAATCACAGTCATCTACACCAAAGCCCAAAAGCTTCTGGAACAATTTTTAGTCAGAATCTGTTGATTTTTTTGAAGGTACACTTCCTGCTTTTGTATCAGTGCTTAAATTTTACCTAATCAACTTGCTTTTCTGCCTGTGCATGTAAAGGAGGCTTCAGTGGGTACAAACATTCCCAAGTTCAAAATCCCTTGTAAGAGCATAAAAAACATGGTGCATTGTATCTTTAGTTTTCCCAATAAATTTATTTTTGATCTGGTTTTTGATATTGCCTTTGGTGGAGTAGTTTTTAATAAAGGCTGCAGGAGGCAAGACTCCCTGTGTACTCTGAAACCTGCACACCAGCCTTCTGCAGAGTTTAAGGAAATGTGAGATCCTGTGAGATCTTATTGCTTTGAAATAGCTGCTTGTTGACATTCTTGCATTATTTTTCTTTATATGGGAGCATGCAGGGCTCAGAGTCAGGGCTGCTGACAAAAGCTGTGGGAGAGATTTCTTACCAGTACATGGCTTATCAAAATATGAAACACAGAATGCTGAAAAGGTCACCATGGCAAACAGCTGGGTTGTATTTCATGAATATATAAAGCAGTTCATTTCTAATGTCTCATTCCAAAGACAAAGATTTTAATGAAACTGGAAAATGGCAGGGAGCTGCTTTTTTAATCTGTCTGCTTTTTGAACTGGCAGTTTCAAAGTCAGGTTGTCATTATGCATTGAGAGCTTTCAGGGCACGTAAAGTCTTGTGAGAGCTGGCCACAACTTTGCTGAAGTACCCAGAGATTTGATTAATTTATTGCTATTTTATACAAGTAGAATAATTAACACCTGCTGCTTGCAAGAGTTCCCACTTCCTTCTTATCTGCACTGTTCAAAATGAAATATTACTTCAGGAGCCACAGCCCACAGAAGGAGTTCACTGTGGGGTCTGGCCTTCAGTGGGATGATCATGGAAGATCTTGATGAAAAACTGTGTGCTCTTTACAGCTTCAGAACTTAGGGGGGGTTTGTCACATTTTCAGTGCAATAAGCTTTCTGAGTTTTATGGGTACATTTAGAAACAACATGGGTTTGATGAATGAAATGAAATGCCTCGTAGGGTATATCTTTTTAATTTGCGCTGAGATTTTGCTTAGTACAAAAGTTATCTGTCGCTTTCTTGGCTGTTTAGGCTGTTTAGGTGGCCTGGAAAGGCCCAGGGATGGCCTTGAAGAGCCGACACTTCAAAGGACGAGAAGAGACTTCTGATCTTGTCTCGGTCTCGGTGTTTATTAATTGTTTATCTAAAAGATTTTCTTTCAGCCCGACAGAGGTCTGCACAGCAAGCCAGCCATGGGCACACTGCGAGCCCCCGGGGCGGTCACTTATCTTTATACCCGAAGTTACGTGTACAATATTTATAATTTTTCCCCAATACCTTCTACCCTTATTAACCGGTGCACTTCTAGTAACAACCAATCCCAAAGTGCCACCATCACCACAGAAGATGGAGGCCAAGAAGAAGAAGAAGAAGAAGAAGAACAGGACACGCCCCAATTCCTCCATCTTACTTCTTTAGACCCCCCCTGTACCAAAATCCTAAACCCTGTGTTTTACACTCTAACTAACTTATCCCTTCACCATTCACCCAGTGAAACCTTCCCAGTCCTCATACAGGTGTCGTCTCCTGTGTCGGATCAAAGTCCAGCCACCAGACACTTCTGGCAACATTCCAGGACTCCCGAGCCCCCCGAGGGTGTTCTCGGCCACTCTGCACCTCCATCCTGAGGTGCTGAGATCCCACAGTTATCTATTAAAAATTTTTATTAGGATCTTAGTGTGCCCTGTAGCCAGCGCCATGGCAGCAGGACAGCGATGGTCACTGATGGTCAGTCTTCAGAAAAGGAATATTAATTATGACAAATACCACGGGACAAGGGAATACTTCAAGCAGCAGCAGCACATGAATCATAGCTCAGTATGTGGAGCGGGGATGGAGCTTTTTCCTTAATCTGCTTTCATGGCTGGATCCCGCGCTGGGAAAAGGACAGACGGACACACCCGGTGTGGATGGAGGATCTGCACACATGCCCTGCCCTCTGCTCCTTGCTGTGCCCAAAATTAGGTTAGAATTGCTTAGGTAGGAATGATGTGGGTAAAGACTCCTGGTGTGGAGTACAGGACTGGTACTGTCTTGTCTTCATCTCTGGGAATTGGTACAATTTTGAGGATGAGATGCAACACTTGCAAAAAAAAAAAAAAAAGACCAGAAGCTGTTTTGTTTTATAGCTTTATTTGTGGCCTTCGGTTATAGGCTTGTGAGTGGAAAGAAACGTGGTGAGGATGAATTTCAGGTCTCTGCTAGGCCATTTAAAAAATACAAACCTGCAGTACACGGTTTCTTCATAAGATTCAGCTGCTGTGGAAGGGGATGCAACATTTGTCAGTGTCTGTCAGATGTTTAATTGGATAATTTCCAGGAGAATAAGGTTTATTTTGAGTAGTGATTTGACATCTTATACTCTATGAACCACCAAGAACCACTCCCCCCCTCCTTTAATTATGTAAGATACTTGATTTTGGATCGAATAGTTCTAATCAGGAGTTCGGTTTGTAGTGGCTATGGATTATTCATGCATCAGCCTTTCCCTTTTGATAGAGAGAAAATTGTGCCACCATCATAAATTTTACAGCAAATATTTCACATTACCAGTCCTACTGGGACAAATAAAAGGAGAAAATATTTATTTTTCTTGCGAGACAGAGAGCAGCTGTGCTGTTGGGGCAAACGAGGCAGTGGCACATGCTCTGTACCATTTGTCATGTCCCAAGCTCCAGGGATCCAGGTTTCTGGGTAAAGGCATCCAGCGGTGGATTTGCTGGTTGCAAAGAGTGAGGGATCATTTCCAAGAAAGCTGAGCATTTCTATGCAGTTGGGGTAGGTGGGTGTTACAGGTGAACAACAGCATATGGTTTAACTTGAGTATCCTGAACCTTACAGGATTTGGGGACCAAGGATTCCTGTTCCAAGTCACTTTCAGGAGAAGCTGCTTTTTCACTGCCTCAGGGAGAGCCCAGGGGTATGGCCAGGGTAAAGTTGGCTCCTCTGAAACCCATCCAAAGTGTCCCAACAAATTCTGTGTACTCAGAATCTTTTGTCCCCTAAAAATAGATAAACCCCAAAGAGATCCTGTTGCAGTTCTTCATGTGCACAGAAAACTTCCATTCCATTTTTTTTGCTTGGCTATGGCCCTTTTGGGGACTGTAATGGTGTGAGGGAAGCATTGTTTTATTTTATTTGTCTGTTGTAAACTCTGTCAGAGTTATTTCTGCACCAACATTTGGAGCAGACAGAAAGCAGGTGTGATAAAGTAGGTAGGATTATACTCTAAACAGTGAGGACAGGCTGGTGCTCTGAAATTGGTGTCTTCGTAAGGTATGATGACCAAAACAGTCCAAGAAAGCCTGATGAGCCTTTCATTACAGGAGGGCTGATCCCTTGGGAAGCTGGTCTAAGAGAATCTCTTCAATGTAGCGTTTTGGACTTTTCTTACTTCTTCAAAATGCATTTTGTCACAGCTTTCCTGTACAGTTATAAGGGATTTTTCTGAAATTTAGGATTTTTGAGTGTTTTACTGAGGGCTAAAGGGTACTCCTGCTTTCAGTTCTTACATTTCAAATCATGCTTCCTTTCTCCCTGTACTTCCCCCAAATCTTTCCGGTTTCCCCAGTCTCCACCAGAAGACCAGTCTTGAAAATGTGGCCAAAGCCCAGCTGTAAATTAAAAACCGGAGCCCTGAAAGGAGAAAGCCACAACAACTAAAGAAAATACAAAGAAAACCTCTCAAACCAACCAAGCAACATTTCCTCTTTCTGGGCCTTCAAGGTGATGCCAAGGACATCAGTCCCTTGTTAGGTTAATGCTGGGTTGTCCAATCCCTCTAGGGGCAGCCCTGATCAAAGAGGAATTCCTCTACAGCTGAAAATACTAATTTGTTAAAATTCTGCTTTTGCTTTAAGATGTTTACTTATTTCAGTGTTTTTTCTTCAAGTGAATGGCCTTTTGATGAATTATTGCTCATTTTCTCTCTAACCTGAGGTTTGCTGTGTTGCTCTGTGCTTTACCATCCCCTGGGTCTGACTAGTTCCCTTGACATTTCCAGGGAATAAGTTGATATGATGAGAAGTAAGTGTTTGTTTTTCCTGCTCAGCTGCTAAGATTTGTATATTGAGATATGCACTTGGTGTCTTTTTCTCATGCACCAACATTTGTCTGTAGACTGATAAAACTGTTAAGTTCATCCTTCCATTAAACTTTTCTACTCTGGTTTAGGTAAGTGGATTAATTATTAAATTAGTGCCAATTTATGATTCAAACTCATATTTTCTCATTATCTGTCTCATCCAAATTACTTATTTTACTATGTTTATTGCTGGAATTCAGTAACTCAAAGTGTAAAAGAGATAGATATGAGGAAGAGAGAGAAAAGATAAATTTATACTGAAATTATTAACTATTACTTTATAAGTGAATGTTTGTAGGAATTTGGACTAAACAAATATATATAGGAAAAAAGTCAGCATGAAAGAATATTTTTGATGCTTTTGGCAGAAGAATTTTGTTAAGTTTCTTTAAAGTTTCATGTGATAGTTTAAAAAACATCCTTTAAATTTAATACAAACAAGCAACCCATCAATGCAAAAACTGATAAGAATTGTGTTAAATAGATGTGCTTCTTACATATACTTAACTATGCTTCTTAAATAGAGTTAACTATTCTTTTTCATTATGTTAACACCAAATTCTGCAACTCCCTTTAAATTTGAATAGATGTTTTTTGGCAAATAAGTGAAGATCTGCACTGTGGAATATTAGAACAGATGCACTATTGCCTTGATACTGCCTGCTGCTTTGTGTGGGTTGAGTTAATATTGTCTCTGTTCAGCAATTTTGATGTTCACTTAATATATTAATTTGTAGGTTTGAGGTATAAGATTGTTCATCTTTCATGCTATTCTGCAGGCTCTTGTTTACTTCCTTGTAACCATGCAAGTATAATGAGTGCATTGATTAATCATTTCAGTGTAAATAATTTATATTCCAAATGAAGTAGCTTGAGAAAGAGCTGAGAACAAGGGTCTTTTTAATTCCTGTTGCCAGAGCCTGACCTGTCCATCCCACAAATGCACCCCTCACCTCCTTTCTCCAGCCCAGCTCCTAAGCAGGGAAGTCACAATAGAAGCAGGAATAGCCTCCAGATACAAATTTACATATTAAGGAATTTTTTATATATTAAAGAAACATTATAATGTTTCTGAAGCACAAGAGCTTAGGATAATGCAGGCAAAAGAAAGTTTCTTCTCTCTCATCTCCCCTTTTTCTCTCCATTTTGGAAGAAACACACACGTAGAGCCTTTCCCTTGGGATGTTTGCGGCTTCCAGAAGGTCTGAGGGTAAAATCAAAGTGTTGCCCTGCAGACTGGTAGAGTATTTGGGTGTTCAGCAGTGAAGTCCAGAGCCAATTAGGCACCACTTCCACCTGCAGATGGACTCCACAAGCCCTCTCAGATCCTCCTGGAGCACTCTGCTGCCAAAGCTGACGGTAATGAGCACTTGCACAGGGGAAATCAGCGACGTGATGTGCACTCCAGCTGGGGAAGCTGAGGCACAGGAGGGAAAAGTGGCTGTTAAAAGAGCTAGGAGTAAGGTCCAAATCTCTCGACTCCTTGTCCTGGGCTCTTCTGGAATTCTGCCAGGCAAATTGACTCTAAACTGCTGCTGCGTCCACAAAGCCTTCTCAAATCTCTTACACCAGCACTCAGTGTGAGGGATATCAGAACTGGGATGTTGTATCAGCCTGTTTGTCTGGTACTCCTGAGCCCAGCTGCACAGTCAGGGCATCTAAGACAGTGGCTTCCTTAGAAAACACTATTTCACCCAACTCTTGCTCTAAAATAGCAAAAAACCAGGTTTTATTTAGAAATCTTTACAACCAAATGGACAAAATTTATCTGTAGCCTGACAGCCAATATGCATAATCCTCAGGTTCCCTGCTAAACTATTAAAATTAATCATGTCCCAAACTTTCATTATGCTGGCTCTAATAAACAAGAAATCCAGGCTCCTAGCATTGGCAACATCAGTAAATAGAGCAGTACAGTAAAGTGGATGATGAAGTTATCCAAAAGATAGTCACATCAAATTCAACTGTATGTATACCAAACGATATTTTTTGTTTGAATTTTTCATAGAGAAGTGTCACAATCTATTATCTGCTATATTGTAAAGGGCGAATGCCAGCAGCTGGGGTTTGCTGTGTCCCCCTTTGGCAGCTCCATTTCTGTTGATGGTGCCATTGGGGAACCAGCATCTCTGGGTAAATTAGGAGGAAGTTTGGCTCAGAGAACTTGCTTTTCTTGTTAGTTAGAGAAGACAAGCTGAGGCCATTTTGCCTAGGATTAGACTGTGGCAGGACACAAGGTCTCAGCATTAGGAAAATGCAAGGGAAATTAAGCAGGAAGCAATAAGAAATGCATCCAGAGCATTGATTAAAAATAATAAGAGTTAAGGCATAGGTGGTCGCAAGGTTTTCAGTTCAAACAGACATGGAAAGAGAATATAAAAGCTGAAACTGCAGCAGCTGGGAACTGATAGGATCAAATAATTTGCAGTATGAGCTGCACATGACTTAGTAGTAGTGAACTAATCAGCTACTGAAGCCTTTATTTGTTAAGCACAAGTGAACAGAAGAGAATGGACCAGGGAGCATGGAGCTCCTGAGACACCTGAAGGTTGTGTTTATTTTAAATTCCTGAGCATTTATGGAAGTCACTTGAGAAATACAACCATGTCTCCAGAGCAAGGGGAAGAATAGGCTGCAGTTTCTAAAGGGAATAGGCTGCAGTTTCGAAAGGAGCATGGGCAGCTGAACAGCAGTTCTGGTGGTATTTGGACACAGAGCTTCCTCAGACTTTTCTGAAATCTCCCCAGGGAAACCACATTAGGTTTATGGGATCCCTGAATTTAACCAGAGCAAAGAAAGCAGCCCGAGGAGGAGATGTTTCACAGTAGAAGCCGCTGGTGTGCACAGACAAACTGCAGCTGTGTGTGAAGGCAGGATCCCAGAGGCTGGGTCAGAGCTATGCTGCCTGGTGCTCTCACAGGGCAGATTGGGAAGGGGGGTTTTATCTCTGTGTCTGAGCCCAGCAATCCTCTTTTTCCAAAGGTAGTAGACTGAGCAGCCGTGCATTTGTTTCTGGCACAGATATGAGGAAAATCATCTCTGAGTGTGCAGCAGCCTGGACAGGTTCTAGGCAGCCCTGTCACCATCTCCAGATGCAAAACAGGAGCTCCGCGACAGAGCCGTGAGAGTTGTTCACTAAACTGGGATTAGGCTCAACAGCTGCCAAGTCTTTGTGTTTGGCACTTGGGGAATATGAACTTGCTGCAGATGAGGGCTCTCACCTGGCAAATTAATTTTCACTTTTAAACTGATCCACCCTGCAACAAGTCTGGCCCTGGCTGAGGCACAGATCCCATCACTGCAAGCAGTGGATGCTGCTTGGATGCCGCTTGTGCAGCCTGATTTAGAATTTGTGCAGAAACTGCCTCACTATGTATTTAATGACTGTGTATTTAGGACATCTTTTTTCTGTTTCTCTCAGTACATTCATATTTGTGCAATTTTGCTCCTCCCTAACCTGTGTTGAGGGAGTTGGTGATTAGTCATCTAGTCACCTCTTGTTTTATATCTGCCCAGAGTCCGTGCTCTTCCCAGAAACCTGTGCAATCCCCTTGTGGAAGTGGCAAATGTTTACCCAGCAATGCAGGGCTCTCTCCAGAACAATCTGAGAATTTTAGTAAAATAGTATTACTATTGTAATTAAATTGTATAATTTTTTGCATGCTATTGGTAGCCAGGCCATGCAGAAACGTAGGCGCTAAGAATTATCTCTCTGATTTTTTGGGAAGTCTTCCTATTCCCCCTCCTCTTTCTTTTTATTTTTTTAAAGTAAATAGAAGTCTAAAGGTACAGTCTAATATTAGGATTAGCAGCTCGATGTAGTGCTCTGCACCTCAGCAGGCAAATAATCAAGGTCTTCTCCCTTCCCGTGGCTGCATGCTAAGTAAAGCAAATAACTGAGCTCATAAATTAAACAGAGATGGCCCTGCCAGAACTCCTTACCTGAGCCCATTATTGCCTGCTTTTTCAAAATCTAAGCATGATGGAAATTTCCATGTTCATAGACATTTTAAGTTGAGATTATATCCTTGGGGAAATCAACAGGAATTTATTGCTATGTATTTAACTTCTGTTTCATATGAGGCTACTGGTTCAAACAAAATTTGAAACTAGATGCAGTATGCCTCAGACCAAAAAAAAATCATTCATCCTCTTCTAACTTGCCCTATGACACAGAGCACAACATATGAAAATTTTTAAATAGATTAAAATTGTATTTAGGAAAAAAATCATCTGGGGTTTTATGATCTGCAAAAAGTGCAGTTGAAGCTGTGACATTTTACTCGGAAGCAAGGAAATATAACTCATTTAGGGGACAGGATTTGGTTATCATTAATATATACCTATAATCTCTACAGAAAATCTCATTCATTAAGTCTCTGGCTAATCACAGATGATGCTTGGAAGGGATTTTTTTCTACATATTGCAATTGCATCCAAAGAGTGGAGCATTTTCTAGGCTTAATATCAGGCATTGCCCATTCCAGTTACTAATTACTTACAGGAGAGGCCTGATCCAAAGAAATGCATTTCTACCCCCAAAACTCAGAGAGCAGTGTCTCTCAAATGGAGCTGCTGCTCCTCTTTATTTTTATGAGCACTCTGAGGCATGACATGAACAATATGAATAAATAACCCTCTTTCTGCTACAATTCTCCAAATGCACTGAATAAATGGCCTTATCTCTTTCTAGAAGTTGAGCCTAAAAGGAATAAGATCCTGCCACCACTCAGGTAATGGAGTTCTTTTTTCAGTGGAACTGGGCTGGTGCTCCTGGCATGCTGGCAGGCCATAATAAAGCTCATCACACTTGCTGCCTCCAAACTCCCAGCACCTTGAACAGGAGTTTTGAGTGCACAGAATGGAGCCTAAGAATTATGGCTTGAGAGAAATGTGTCTGCCTAGAGTGATTTCTGATAAACACCAGGTGGAAACCAGTCCTAGCTCTGCTCGGCAGGGAGGAGGAGCGGGGGGAAGCTGTGTGCAATTTCCTCATTTCTGCTAATAAAATGAATCCTTGTGCTGCGCGTGTTTTATCTGTGGACTTCTGATAATAAAGATGCAAGTGCCACAGAAATAATTTTAGGCACAGGGAAATGAGTTGATTAATTCAAGTCCTTTGATAGAAACAGGAACTTGTTCTCCAGCTTCTGAACTCCTGTGTACCCCTGAGAAATAGCCTGGGATTTCATTGCTTCCTGTGCTAATTTCTGCACAGTCAAACTGAAATATTTTGTGACAATCTGAACTACGTTTTAAAAACTTTAATGTAGAGATTTTGCTCAGTATAGAAAGGAAAACTGTCTTTCATTTAATTTTTATATATTTATATTCACATATATTTGCATATCAATTTAAATTCCCGTTTTTCAGGCTTCTTTTTACTGAGGTGCATTTTGTTCTGAGCTGTTTAAGGCAATAAATAATTCATTATAAGTATGTTAATCCTGTGAAATGTATTTAAGGCATGATCAGGATGACAGTGGGGCTAAGATGTTGTGCAATTAAATTATATTTGACAAAAGTCCTTTGCATTCATGAGTTTTGTGGACAACAGTGACTCAAAGATGTACATGAGCTCATTCCTGCACAATCCAGGATAAGTACAAAAGCTATTACATTGCTGATTTAATCATATGTAGCTTGTTTTGTACTCTACCAACATACTTTTCAAAGTTTGCTGTCAATTTTCTCTCTGATTCCAATTGTTTGTCACTGAGTGTCATTTATTGCAGAAAAACTGATTATTTTCTCAGAAAATGTTGATGGGAATGGTAACAGAGTTGGGAGCAATGCTGCTAAAACATTTCCATTTTTCAACTGGGTTTGTCATGGAGCCAAGGGCTGATTCTGATGTGTCCTCCCTTCTTCACTCTGTCAGACCCCACATCAGACCCAAGGCCCTGGCCAGAGGGGAATCAGCAAAGTTTGGCTAAATTTGGGGATGGAAAATGAAAGAATGGAAGGAGAATAAGAATTTCTCCCAAAATGTGAGACAAAGTGTCCCAGCTCTCTCTCAGAACTCAGCAGCAGAGACCAGGCAGGATGGAGAGGAGTACAGCAGAACCTGTGGTTTCAATACACATTTATTGACTGACCTTTCGGAAAAAAATAAATGGGGATTTTATTGAGGTCATGCAGTCCCTGGGAGAGGTTTTGGGAATCTCTATTCTGAGTTTATTAAAGGCTGTCATGTGCCCCACAATGTTTTTTTTCAACATGAATAGTTACCTACCCAAACCGCTCTTGAGTGGCTGCAGGATTGAAAGCCCTTGTATCCACACAAAGAACCCAGAGCTTAGTGCCCAGGGAGAGGGAAAATCAGCTTACAGTAATCACCAGAAGCCAGCCAGGTAAATTAGTATGTCTGCTGCTGTCAGAATTGGTGGTAGTGGGGAACCTTTTAAAACCAATCTATTTTCTCTTACATGCAGTGTAATAGGGACTTCTTTTCCCAGGGAACAGAATTCCTGAAAAAAAGCCCAGTATTTTTCTCTTTTGTGGCATTATTATATTATATACTGTGTGTCATATTTCATTATATTGTAGACTATGTGGCATATTTTATGATGGCTGTATGAAGTCTGCCTTCCTGTTTCTTCCTCTGTCTTCAAGCAATTAATCTTTTTGGTCCCTGGTGGTAAATTAGTTTGTTTCTTGGGACTCATATTTTGTCAGAGGGATATTTTGGCATGCTGCTGGGCTGAGTGAGATTATCCCAATCACATTTTACTGATAATGTTTGGTGTCTGATGCCTTCCATGTGAACACTTGCATGTGTTGAAATGCTGCCTTTCATTTCTGTGTGATCTGGCTTTACTCGCATGTAATCTGTACAGAAATTACGAATTCCAAAGCAAGAGGTCCATTATGAAAATCAGTGACTATCGGAACTATCAACACCTTAATTCCTACTAATGGGAATTTTCAGTGATTGTGCTGGATTCCAGCAACCTCTGCTCATGTCTCTTCCGCTTTTTTTGGATGGCCTGTGGGAACTCTCTCAAATTCTGTGCCCCAAAATCCATCTTTTTGTAAGGGTGAACCTTCCTTATCTATAGGAAGGTGAACTTTCCTATCTTCTCCTTTATCTTCTTATCCTCTAGCCTCTCTTTTATAGAGGACTTGTGAAAATAAACCCAATCCTATTCTGTGACAGCAAAGGTGCAAGAGGTGTAATGTACGAAAATTATTTTCCTGGTGAAGTTTGGATGCTCCTGAGGGTGATCCACATCATCTGCCAGGATTCACCATCCCTGTAGTGTGAGGTCCCAACAGGAGAATCAGCCCTTTCCAGAATGAGACAGATAATTCATAGGAGTCCTAGAGGAGGGAGGATATTGGAGACTAAATTATTGCATCTCTGTTAGTTTTTCCTAGCTGAGAGTACGATTTAAAAACGTTATATTATTTTTAGAAAGTTACTGTTAACTGTTAACTGTTCTTTTCAGAAATCACACTTTTCATTTCCATATTGTTGTGACATCTCCTCTCTGGGCATGGCAGTTGCATGAATTAACTTAAGTGCTGTTGTTCAGCTTGATTACAAGGAAACTGAAATATGGCCCTCGCGGGCATTATCTGTCACATTGCTGAAAACAAGACCATCATAAAGCTCTGCCTGTTCTGTAAAAGCCATCCATCTCTGTGAGGTACCAAATGTCTGCCACTGCTGCCAGAGGCCTCTTGGAGTTACTCTGCTGTCCTGTGACAGGGGAATTTGCTGTGTTCCATTCTCCTGGAATTGCTGCAATCTTCCCTCAAAATCTCTAATCCAGCCTTCTCCAAAATGAGAAATTTTTGTTTTGGGCTTCATCTGGGGAGGAAGGCACAAAGTGTAATTCCTAGACTCTTTACATCTACAGGTACATGTTCCTCTCAGTTGTAAAGTGTGACAGATTCATAATTCAATTGCTAGAGTAAAACAATACACCTCCCATAATCAGTAATTCTGTTTATGCCTCAAAGTCCTCGCATTTGTGAAACACACAGAGGTGAAAACAGAGATGGAAATACTGTGGTTAATTCTTCAATGCACAGTGTCTTCTCAAAACTTCTGTGCCATTGTTTCCCTTCTGGCCTCCTTGTGTCATCCTGAACACAGCCCATGAGCTCCTGCCTTCTGTGCATTGTTTATTTAATACCTGTCCTTTCACTTTTACTACAGAAGTGCCTATTTTAGGCTTCCTCAGAAGCTTTTCTCTAAGTGGTTTGAGCCATGTCATTTTCATGCCCTACTTTGAAAACATATGACTCAAGAATTACTGGGGGTCTTAAGGAGTTAGAACATGAAATAATATTATTCTCTTAGATTTAATGAGCAAATTGGCTGCTATCAGCTGCAGGAGCATGCTTTTGCTTTTCAGCTGGTACAGAATGCAAGCATCAGCTAATCTTATACTTTATCAGAAAAAATGCACTTTCTGTATGCTTACCTCTTTGTTTGATTAACTCCATCAGTGTTATAAAAGATTTTTTTGTTCAAGAGCGCAAAAGACTAAAACAACAAGTAAATTATTCTTATATCTCTGTTTTGAATATCCTTTTTTTTTTCTCCTTGTCCATATCTGTCCTCTCCTTCCTCAATTAATAAGCCATTATTTCATCCCATTCCCAATTAGGCACTCCCGGTATCATGGACATTATCTGGTTTTCAGGGTAGGACTGAGACCTGAACTGTGAGTAGCTTTTTTAAAAAGTGTTGACTTAATTGGTTGACTCAGACTGCCTTGAAGAACATCTAAGGTGCTCAGAAAATATGTCACTGCATGTAATATACACAATGAAAAGAGATTTTTGTCTCCTAAATGCTAGGATTCCAGGAAATGAATATTTCACTGAGACCTGATTAGAAACCAACTCTTTCATTCAAAGAAGTTGCAATTGAAACGAGCTTTGAATTTCTTTATTAATTTCATACTTTGACTTTTCTGTGTGAACTGCTTTCATTTCTGACTGTGTGTGTTTAATAATAGCTGGGCAGACAGTAGCTGTCCAGTCCTATTCAGGGATTAATGAGTAGCTCACAATCCAGTTTTTAGCAAACGTTGTTGCTGTGTTTGTAAGTCAGCCCCTGAAAAAGGCTGTACTGAATGAAGTCACTGTCTCCTCTCATATCCCTGCTTTCCCTCTGGAAAAGGAGTAGCAGCAAGTTGTTTCTCCTTCTATCTCTGTGTGTGTGTGTGATTGTGTGTGTGTGCTGCCTGTTAGTCAGAGGCTGCAGCGGGGAAATTCAAGATGTCCCTGAGAGCATCTCAGCGTGTTTATCTCCAGACTGTCCCCTGGATATGCACCAATGGGTTTGTGATGGGTTTTCCCCCTCTTCCACGCGCCCAGAGGTGCCCCGAGCAGCGCTGGGCTCTGGAGTGGCGCTCGCTGGAGCTCTGTGAGCGCAGTGACCCGGCCCTGCCCGTGAGGAGCGGGGTGTGCTGGCCTGCCAGGCTCCTGCAGCAGAGCTGGGGATGCTCCTCAAGCTCTCCAGTGGCCCTGCATGTGCTGTCTCTCGTCCCAAGTCACACTGCCAGGCTGTGCTGGTTCAGCTGCTCCCTGGCTCTCCTGCTCACTGTGCTCATGCAGCACTTCTGTGCAGGGTGTCTTTCTCCAGCTGGAAAAAGGTCTCGGTCCCTCTGCTTCAATAAAAACCTTCTTCATGCGGTGGCAGTTCTGTTGTTCATCTCACTGGGGTTCATCTCAGCTGGAGCACCTGCATGGAGAATTAAGCAGGGAGCCCATGGTAGGTAAATTAAATATTGGTATTATTCTGAGCTCCTATTAAAATTTGTCATGCATGCAATTCCTAATGACCTACAACTTTAGGGCTGACTGGTCCTTTTACAGGGCTAACTTGACATCTTGAAGGACCTCTCAGAAACAACCAAATTCTCTGTAAATCGGAATCTTCTAAAATGGCTTAAGTTGGACCCCTGTATAATTTCAAACATTTTCAGGTGACTGTCCAGGGTTTAGGGGGATCCAGACTTGACCAATAGTAAAGGTTAGGTAAAATAGCCTGTAGGGTTACAAAGATAAGCTTTGGGGTGGGGGTCAGAGAGACAGGAACTTATTTTGCTGTCTTATCATGGCTCAGCAGTTCCTACTGTTCAATTCTCCATGGAGCTTTACCAAGCTCCATGGGTTTGCAATAATTTGGTAATTTCAAAAAGACAAAATAAAACACAAAGTGTTTTACAATACATAGTATAGTTCCTTATCCAGTCATGCTTATTTATTTACTTTAGAGAAGATGTCCTTGATGTGGCAGAGAAACTAATATATTGGGTTATGTATTTTTAGACTGTGCCCTGTGCTTTAGTAGTTTTAAAAGTAACAAGTCAGGAAGAAAGAGATGATGAGTAAAATGTTGAGCCAATAATGAATCCAGAGCACTAGGGTAACTTAACATGCCTCAAGACATGCTTTTTGTCACAGGAATAGGTAATCAAAATATTCTGCTATGCAAAATGCTTTGTTTTAAAGAGGAAAAGAACAAGAAAGTCAGTTTAGGGAGAACATTAAACTTGTGCTCGGCACATGAAGGTTTCAAGGCTAGTGATATGCAGAATTTATGTCATTAATATTCTTGCTTTCATGCTACACTCTGTGTCCTGTGACCAAATAATTGGAGTACATTTTACACACCATTATGCAGCAACATAAGAGCAGGGTATACAGTTTTTCTGAAAGCTTGTCTATCCACTCTTTGCATTTTTTATTCCTTTTATGAACTATTCTGTGACATAAAAAATACACCCTATTCCCTTTATAGTTGCATAAATACTTTTGGTTAAATTGTACAAATGCTCTATGTCTAAACACTTGATATCAAATCTACACAGCTTAGTGAGGAGGATGTTCTAAAGAACCAGATAAATATCAGAGAGTATTGGTAAAAGTCCAGCCTGTCCTTGTGTGATGTGCATAGACAGGACCTGCTCTTTCCAACCCCTGGGCATGGTGGCTTAGGGAGGACACCAAGGTTAAAGCAGCAAAGCAGAAGTGCTCTGTGACAACTCAAATACAGCTTGAGCTGATGCCATCCTTCAATAAGTAGAAAAATTCTATTTTCTGTAGCAAGAAACTCATTTCACCAAATGATAGGAAATTGAGATCCATGGAAGCTTGACTTTCTCATCAATGCACTTTGTTCACAGTTTGAAAAGTTGTTTTTAGAAAACATCTTTCATTACATTGTGGGAGAGAGAGCTTGTTGCAAGGAGTTTAGAGTAATAGTGAAATAAAATGCAGCAGATGTCCATTCTATTCAAGAAAGAAAGAAAGAAATTTACTGTTATCTGAGTTACAAAGTGTTCCCTGAAACTTTCTCTCTGTGGGAAATGACATGGGGAACACATTCTTTAACAGTTTTTGGTATAGATTTGGCATTAGTTTTAAATGACAGGCTCTCTTCAGGGTACAAATGTATAATTATTTTATTAGTTAATAGTTTTATCTTGCATCCCAGGTCGGTGAAGGGGATGTGGAGACTGGAATGCCCTGGGAGGACACTCACTTTTGAGATAGAGTGACACAGTGGGACACTTTCCCACAGCTAAGAAAACTGTGATTTGTACGTAGCCCCTGGCTGGCGATACTCTTCTTCTTCTTTATGTTAATGGTCCCAGTTACATCACCCCTGTTCTCCTCCCCAGCTCTAGAATGTTCCCTGTTCCCGCTTCCCCTACTGCTTCCCATTCCTTGCAACTCCTCCCCTGTATCCCTGCTGGCTCTTTCCCTCTGACCCCCCCTTTGCACCACCCCTAATCCCTCAACCCATTGACCCTCGGACCTGATGCTCCACCTCCCTCATTCCATATAAAACCCCTCGACCCTTCTTTGTTCTTGGTTCTTCTGCCCCTGAGCCCCTTGGGTGTGCCAGTTAATAAACAGCCACTGGAACACCATATGAAGAACCCCTTTTGCCTCTCCATTACGCCAGCCTGCATTTCTCACCTGGCGGCACGAGCGTCTGGTGTTTGTGCTGAAATCTGCCTTTCCCTAAGGGAGACGCTCTGGGGAAGGCAGTGACCTGTCACCGACATCTTTTCATAAAAATCCTTTCTTTGGGATTTTTCCCCTTCTGGGAAGCTGAGGCCCCAGAAGAAGAATGTAAACAATTGTTCTCTGCTGCTGTGGAATGCAACAGGTGCAGCTGGGATTGGTCTTCTGAGAGCGTTTGGATTTGCTGACCACTCACAGGAGAGTTGTCCTTGCTTTCTGGCTCGACACAGAACTTTGTTACTGATTTCCTAGTTCTATTCTTAGCTTAGCAGTTTCTGAAATTTTCTTTCTATTCCTATTGGCATAGTCTTAATGTAGTATATATCATAAATTAATAAATCCAGCCTTCTGATCATGAAGCCAAGATTCTCCTCTATCTCTTCACCCCTGAGGAACCCTTGCAAAGCCACGTAACAGTGACCTCAGCAGCTCCTGCCGTGTCGCTGCAGTTTTGTTAGTTATTATGTTTTTCTATGTGTAATCCTTTTGACATGCTCTCCTAGGAGTTATTTTTTACATTATGGAAGATGCAAGCTTCTTCAGGGTGGCTTTTTGTCCACATTTTTTAAAAAGCAATTGCACATGCAAACATTAAAATAACTGCTTCATTTAGAGTGGGAAAGTAGCTAACAATTTTAATTTATAAGCCTTACTGATTTCAATGCTGTTAATGAATTTTGGTGAAACATAACTGATTCCAGTTGTTTTACAGAGTAATTTGTACGCTCTAGTTAAAACAAGCAACTTTTGCAGAAAGAATCTGACCATAGAATGATTTATTTTACTTCACTCTGCTAAGCCATGAAGTGCAGTCCAGCAGCAGATGACAACTAGCTAGTGCTATCATTTATATGCACTTCATAGAAAGTTGCTTTTTAATTTGATTTTAATCAGAAGCAAAACAGAGCCTAGAAATAAACAGCTATTGGGAACATGAAGCAGTGAAGCTCCCGTCTCCAGCAACAGCTCCCAGAAGGATTCCTTTTGATCTCAGTCAGATCTAGGTTAAGGGTGTGGATGTGCAGTCAGAGTTCTTAGAAATCTTGTGATGCTCAAAATGCAAATCCTGCTGCCAGTCATTAATAAATAAATAAATTTATTTCCTCCTCAGGTAATATATGTGGTCTCCGTGCCCTGCCATGCAGGACTTGACCTGACATTTGATCTTTGAAGGAGAACCAAACTGCCCTGATTGCGAGCAGCACTTTGCTACAGGAGCTGGGAATTTCAGTATCTGTTACATTTCCATGCTCTTGATTCAATTTGTATAAATGAGCCTAGGAACTGACACTGGAGGAGCATGAAAAAGCACAAAGGCATTTCAGCTACATCAAACAGCAAAGAGTTTTCAAACCTTGGCTCATGAGGGGTCCTTGTAGCTCTTGAGATTCAGCTTCTCTCTTCTCTCCACAAGTTACAGCAGAGCAGCTGCTGAAACGTGGTACTGCTGTTTGAAAAAGAAGGGAGAACACGGAAAAAAATATTTTACCTAATTTTGCCTGCAGGTATGGGGATAAAGGTAGATGTTAAAGCAGTTTAGTGCTCTAAGTGAAGTTTCAGGTGGAATAACGTTCTTCCCTCCTTTTAACAATGCAGACCCAAACACATCATTCTGTTTCATAAATGAGTTTAGCATGACACATAATCCAACCAAAAAACCACAACGCATCTATGATTTATTTAGCTGAGATCAAAGACATACAGCTGCAAAGAACCTGATGAAAATTTGATGATGCAGCAGGCAGGCTACATCTATTATTTAATTTGGAGGTTGTGATCTTACACAAAATTAGCTTCCAGATTTCTCTTGCACTCTTGGGCTGCAAATATACTTGTACTCTATCATTTTGATATGGAGTTGAATCACCAAGATTTCACAGCTGATCCTTAGATGTCCCATGCTAAATTTGCTGTCAGGAAAGGATATAATAAATTCTGGCTTTGGATCAACACAGATACATTTCTGACCTCCTGGTGCTCAGCACTTGGACAGTTCAGCTTGTTTTACTTAAAGGACCAAGACTGACATAATTTTAAAACATGATTGATTATTGAGGTGTGTCCAGGGTGGGCACAGACCCAGCTCTTTGCCTACTGAAAATACCAATAAAGAAGTAATCTCTAGAAAATGTTGAAAAAAATCTATTAGATTTTTGAATTATTATAGGTCTTTATTTTATGAAACAAAACAACACATAAGTAGGTCTAATTAAAGTACTTTTGTTGTTTCTTGTTGAAAATAAGAGAAATCATGTCCTTTTGGTTACTTTGCTGATAGAAGGTCGGGTAAGCAATTACTAAAATAATTTCACTTGCTTTCTTTTGCAAATCAACCAGCTTATCATTGTGGCAGCAGACCTCTCATTAGGGGTAGAAATGAACCAAGACACAGACTCTCATTTAACAACACGAAAAGGGTCCCGGTTTGTTCTTTACAGCTTCACCCTCCTGACTCTGACTACAGCAAGCTCCTGCTGTTGGCTTCTCTGACAGACTGACTGCTGGCTATTCCTGCTGGAGCATGACTGCAGGTATTTCCTTGCTGCCTCTGACTGCAGGTATTTCCTTGCTGCCTCTGACTGCAGGCTTTTCCCAACAGCAGGCTCGAACTCCGTCAGGCCCAGCCTGACCTCACAGTGGATCTTCTGCAGCAGCAACGCTCTACCTTGTCTCATTCTTCTTTATATGTCCCTCTGGATTGTTCCTTCTTCCTCAGGGCTCCTCTACTTCCTCAAGGTCTTCTCCCTCTAGGTCCTCTTAAAGCACCCTCCAACCGTCCGACCCACTCCTTTTATCACACTTGTCTTTATTAGATGCAGTTTTATTAGTCGAGGCTCTTCTTCTTTGGTAATTAGTACAGCTGTGACTTATCAGGGGTGAAGTCTCTTGTAATCCCTTCTTCTACACCTACGCACCTTTATTAAAATGAGAGTGCTTCAGGTTGATGTTTTTGACTCGAATTTTACCTCAGTACAAGTTCTGGACATTGAACATGCTTTTGTCGATAGCTTTGACTTCCCCATGTAAATATAGTGCATAGAAGCAACATTTGGTTCTAGTTTTATAGTAGCAATCTCAGCCGATTCACCTAATTTGGGTGTGTGATGCTGAAGTTAAAGATGAGTGAGGTAAGTCCAAAAAGCCTGACTGAAGTTCAGGGAGCTCTGTGGAAAGGGACTTTCCATCCTCCCATATCCTCACACTCCGAGTCAAGCATGTGCTAATTGTGTCCCCACTCCCTGTTTGCTGCCCACCTTCAAAATTATTACAGTTTTCATGTCAACAGTGCAACTCTGCGCCTTTCAGGGAGTGAGAATCTTGCCTGTCCTATTTCAGACTGAGGCTTTCCCTTCTTCTGCAGCCTGGAAAGTGATAGGATGACTGCAGAGAAAGCAGAGCAGGCTCAGCTTTGAGGAGGAGAATGAATGTAGGGTGAGAAATATTGGTTCCACTTTCTTTAATGCCTTTATTCTTTCATCTGGAGAACTGGTGTAAAATACAAATTCACATCTCCAGAATCCACCAGGGTTTACTTGAGATTTGGTGCTTTTGCTGAGTGCATCAAGGGAGCCTGGAGAAAATGTCTGTCCTTGGCTGTGTTCTGAGATACTCCTCTGTATACCTCATTTCTTTTATGCCCACTGAATATGTTGGCACTTCTCCTTTTTGAAATATCCAGGGGTCTAATTCTGGCTTTCTTCAACTGAATAAAACATCAAAATCAAACCCAGAAGCTAAGTGATAGAATTTTTTTTCTTTTTTAATAAATAAGGTAGACAGAAAGCTCTTAAGGTTGTTATTTTTATTTCACTACTGAGAATTTACCTAGAATGTATCATGATCAAATTAAAAGATTAATTAATTGTATCACCAACAAAAAGTTTCAGATTTGAGATTCACCTGCTTTGAATTTGGATATTCTTGGAAGGTCATCAAATGTGTCAAACTACAGCATAAGTCAGAAATACCCCTAGCATGGCACTATAAAAGCTCTGGGTTTGAGCAGAATTTTGCTAATTGGCAGATAGATTATTTCTAAGTGAGTCTACTGCTGTTGAAATATCATGCAAATTATCGAAATGAGAGATTTTAATAATGCAGAGTGGGCATAAGATGATACATACCTTTGATTATTGCTCTGTCTGTTTGGGGTTTTTAATATAAACTTTAATCAAAGAAAAAAAAAAAAACAAATTTCAGTTAATGAAAGGAAGAAGAATGTGATCCAAATCTCTGGGGAGATATAACAGTTAATCGGGTTCCAAGTACTGCAGCTCCACTCTCAACAGTGTCCATTTTCTTTGCAGGATTACAGTTGTTTAGTTTCATTAGCCTAAATGTACAGGGTCAGCTTTTAAATTACACTGCATTATGCTGTTGCTCTCTTTTGCTCCATCCCTTCCCTTCTTGCTGCATGGCCTCTCTCAAGGCAATGACCCTGCCTTGGCAGATGTCACTTGTTACTGCCACCAGAGAGCTGCCACTGGAGCCACCAGTCCCCCTCCTAATGATTCCTGCCTTCTTGCCGAGCCTCCAATGTGTCCCTGGGAACGCAGAGCTCTGCATCTGACTCTCAAAACAATCAACTGAAGCTCCTTTCTGCTTGCTAAAATCAGTGTTCACCAATAAACTGAGCCTTGCAAAAAAACCCCCCAAAAAACAAAAAAAAAACGACCCCCAAAATACACCAAAAAAACAACAACAACAACCAAAAAAAAACCCCCAAACCCTCGAAGGACTTCAGTTTGCAGCACTCACTGTGACTGCAGAAAAGAATTCAGCATCACAATAGGGTTTATTTTAAATTCCAGATTAACAAAAAAAAATTATTATGGGTGATGCTGGGATAAGTTTATATTCTAAGGGAAACATTTTCCATGTTGGGAAGGAGCGGAGTTGCCTTCTTGAGCAGGGCAAGCTGTTAGGTTGTATTTGCATAGGATGAATGCATTTATTTCTCAGTGACTGAAATTTCAGCTTGCAAATATTGGTGCTGTTTGTGTCTAGAAAAGCAAATGTTGATGAATTTAGTTTAAAATCAGAGTTGCTAAATGTAGGTGGAATTGGGTGACAAATACAAGTGCTTGTTATGGCTTCCTGCATAAAGAGATTTGCTAAAAGCATTGACTTTCCTTTTTTGAGACTGATTGGTATTTGATTTTGATGAGTTCAGGTAGAAAAACACCAAGCACTTCTCCAGATTTTGATATGAGCTTCAAATCTGGTTCATTAGTTTGGTTTGAATTGTGAATGCGTCTTCCTGGTGGAAATAAGCTCCTTTTGCAGTGGAGAAATGAGCAATGGATGAGCTTGACCATCACTTTTGTATGTCTGGATTAATAGCAAAACAGTGTGATATGATGCATACCAGATTTTTCTCTCAATTCTACCCTTAAATTACCACATCCTTGAAAGAAGCAAGCATTCCAGGAGTATAACTGAGAGTAAACACAGGCAGTGATGGGGAGAAGTTACAGAAGTGCTGTTGAAGTGCCAACCTCTAGAGACAACATTTAGTTTACCCTAAGTTTTAAAAATGTGTCAGCATTGTTTCTCTTTCAAAGAAACACTCAACGCTTCAGTGAACCTGACATCTCTTGGAGCTGACCCTATTAATTATTTTTGACTTACTGTGTGCTATACATCCACAGGGATTTGCAGATAACCAAGTACACTATTGTCAAGGGCTTTTATTTCTTCTGTATATTTCCCGGTGAGTGTAGAGAGTACACAGGTAAGGCTAATAGCAGGTGCTGTGTGATGGATTTGGAGATAGAAATGTCTTGAGGGGAGAAAACAGGCAGAGCAGGTTAGGGAAATGCACTGTAAAATTTTTTATCAGTACAGCTCAAAAATTCAGACATCTTATAGACCACTAGCCACAATACCTAATTTTCCTGCAGACATTAAAAGGGATGATTTCTAAGGACAGGTTCCAAGCCTGGAATACACTCTCCAACCAAAGAAGGACCAAATTTTTGATCTTGACCACACAAAAAAATCCATTTGAGTTCCTGCACTAAGTGTGCATGGCATCACTGTGAGAGCAGCTTCCCTCCCTGTGCATTTGCCCTTTGAGCACCACTGGCAGCTGAGAAGGTGGGGAAGGGAATGCCTTGGTAGGCTCGGGCTGAAGGGAGAGGTGTGAACACTTGGTGCAAGTAATGATTTGAGGGGAATCTAACACAGATGCTGAGGAATTTCATTCTTTTCCCAATTCTTCTGCCCTCATTCACGGGAGAAAAAAATGGGAACTGTAGGAAGAAAGACAAGGGGAAGAAGGTAAAATAATAAAAATATGCCTTTGTGCAATGAAAAGTAATTTCCTCTTTGCCCACACTTTTGCACAGGTTTTAAGTAAAGAATATATTGTTTCATGTAGCAAAAAAAAAATATGAAAGGATGGAGAACAAAATGCGGGGGTATGTTGTTTGTGGTTCTTTGTTTGGGGATTTTTCTTAGTTTGTTTTGGTTTTGTTTGTTTGGAGGGTTGTTTTTTGTAGGATTTTGGGGTTTTTGTTTGTTTGCATTTTTGGTTTTGGGGTTTTCTTAGGATAAATCCATAACTTTTTGATTTTATCAGAAATCCAGCTGAGCTCTGTGGCCCCATAATCGAGACAGCCGTACCCAGGATGGCTCTGATACTAAGGGATAACCAAATCCTGCCTGTGTGGGAAGATTTGGTATAGAAGGTGACAAAAAAGGTGTTGAAAATCAGACAAGAGTGATTTTCCTAATCATTAGCGTGGATTTCTCTTGCAAGGCTGAATTTAAAAGAGAGTAAGGGAACACCATTGCCCTGATTGATCAATATTTAGCACTGTAATATCTGCACTCTGCACTTTTTTTTTTTTAATTCTTTTAATTCAATTGACAAGTCATGATACACCTGTGTGACCGTTGTCAGTTGTCAGGAATGTGGGAGTATAAATAGGAGTGTCAGTATAAATGTGCTGGAACAAGACTGACTCCTATGGCAATATATTCTTGCAATACAGGCTGCAATTTGGCACTCTGCTCTCTGTGGATAAACTCTAATAAGAGCTTACTACTTGAATCAGATTTCTGCAACTATGAAAGAAATTCTCCTCATGGCAGCTGAGTCCAGTGCCTTGAATGCAGGAAATGTAAAATATACCAGCAACAGACTTTTTTGTAAAGGCAGAACAAGCTGCCTTCTTTTACTCTGTAGCAAATTTCCCACTTGAACTCAGATAAATAGCACAAAACTAATAATCACCATAAAATAATACGATGGCTCAGTTTTAAAATTTTATTTATTTTTGCCTGCTTAATTTAATTTGCCTGCTATTATGATTTGGTAAGGAAAAGCAAACTGAGCCACAGGAAACAGCAGCACTATAGAGTTGGCCTAAAATCATCAGAGTCTAGATCAGTTCTTTCCTCACTGACAGGGTAATTTTTCTTACTGTCACCAGTTGCAAAAGAGTTTAATTTTATTGATTTTTCATTCATCCATTTATATTATTTGTACTCTCTAAGTGAATCTCCAGTGAGAGTTTATTTTTTACAAGACAATACCACGTCACCAGTTTTCTCTGTGATGGATTTATTCCTCCTGACGCAGATAAAATGAACTCCACCTGCATGTTAAAAAATAATATGTGGATTTTTCTCAATAGTTTTTTTTCCACTAGCATATTGCTGTGCATGTTTTTGGTATTGGAATGTCACCAAGCCAGATAAAGTTTGATGGGAAATACTCAAACACCACCCCCATCCTCTCCCAAAATCCAACCAGATGAACCCTCCTGAAGACAGGAAGGTATAGATAAAAGTTGTTGGCTTTATGTATGAAGTTGAAAGGACTGGGCTGACTGGTAACTCCTGGTGCTGTGGGAACTGCTCATTTGCCTGAGCCTGAAGTTTCATCTATTTTCCCTTGTTTTCTGACAAAATGGAAGCAATTTGGGAGCCAATGCCAGTCCATTTGAGCAGCTTGTCCACAGCAGCTTTAGATGAGTTGAAGCAAAAAACATGTTGGTAAATATAAGCTGGTCTTTCTTGGGAATTTTTAACTAAGTAGTACATTCTTTATTTTGCATAAATAAAGCTAATAGAAGAAATTAATTATTGGAATTCTAGATTTCCATATAAACACTTCTAATAAGTTTTGGATGGACAGTGAGACAGCAGAACCCCCTGTTGAATCATCCTTCTATTTGAATCTTAACTCTAAGCTATAAATAATCTCGTTTGTAGAGGAAAAGGAAAATTCTTCAATATTTTATCTTAAAAATGGGCTTAGAAACAACACTTTAATATAAAATATAAAAAATACCCAAATTTACAGGAAATGGAAGAAGAGAATGCATTGGAAAGAAGTTTAGAAACATGTTGTCTGTGCCATTGTTGAGTAAATTCTCAGATTTCCTCTTGAATTCAGTAGACTTCAAACTACCCTGTAATTATATGCCAGTTTCATTACGCTTTTAATCAAAAATCTATTTTACGTTGCTTTTTTGCGGTATTTCCTGCTTTGTTTTGAATTGGGCAAACACATGAAAGATAAGCAGCTAGAACATCAAGAAAATATTTTAGTTCAGAACATCTTTAAAAAATGTTAAAAGCACTTAGATACTCAGAACTCATTTCTAGTTACCATTCCTCTTTTTCAGTCCTTATTGTCCCATAAAATTCCACGTTGTTGTTTTAAAGGGATTGAGGCATAAAATTGATTTCAAAAGTTTAGTGGAAATGGGGTTTTTTGTTGTTGTTGTGTTTTGGAGTTTTTAAATTGTAAATTCTTAAAGTGAATCCCTTATACATGGTAATTTACCTGTCTCCATATTACAACCTGCAAACTCTGATCAAAATCCTTGACTCCCTTAATTTTGCTCTATTTTATTACCTCAGATAGCACCTGGTGCAATCTTACAGCTCTATGGAGTCCATTCTTGGTTTATGAAAACCAGCTGTGAGATGTGTCAGCTCAGACACGAGGACCACTGTCCTCACATACAAAACCACAGAAACCTGACAAATCCATCAGTGTATAAAGACATTTGGAGGAGAATCAGCACTAGGCAATACCTGAGCATGATTACAGCTTCCAGGGTTACCTGAGACTTAAAGGCGGCCTAAAAATGCATTTTCATTACCCCAGAAAAGGAGAATAATTTCAATGAATATGTAAAATGCAAACACCATGACATCTGCAAGCAGGAGCTGAGCGAGTTTCTCAAATTAGTTTAGACTTCACATATTCCACCCCCACCTTCTGTTTAACAAATGTATGCATAGATGACAGAAAAAAAAATGAAGTCTACAGGAAAAAAAAAACCCAAACCATGGGAATGAACTAATTCTCCTGTCAGTCAAGTAGTTATAAAACAAGCGAAGCATACACTGAAGGTGAATGTTAATGACTAAGGAGGCAGACAGATGGTCCGACTTTTCTTTAGGTGGTTCATCATCCTTTATTATTCACAGAAAATTATCTTCGATAAATGCATTCACTGTTAAAAAGATATTCAGGAAACATATGGGTCACCTTGTGATTATGGCCAAGCAGGGTACAGTTGATAGATTTCTGCCACTTTATGATTTCATTGCAAATACATGGTGGGGGTTTGATATTTTGTTGTGAGGGGTGTGTCTTCGCTTTGTTTTATCAGAGTTTATCACCATTAAACTCCATGTTTGTTTCCTGCACTTAAAAGCACAGTGTCATTCTCCAGGAGCCCTTATTTGTATTGAAGTCTAATGTTCCCTCCACAGTAATGACATTTCCTCACTAACATAATTACTGAGGGCTCCAGATCACTGCTGCAAGCATTGCTGCCTTGGGGGAAGTTCAGTGTTCTGGGTCCTTCAGGAAATCCCCCAGGGGCTCAGCCAGCTCCAGACATGTTTTTGAGGAGGAGGAGGAGGAATTTTTTATTTTCTGTGTTGGCTAACAATTAGGAAAGCTTTATGCATAACTGACTGAAGGAAACTGAAAATTAGCTGGCTAGACACCAGCTGCTGATCCTGATACAGCCAAGGCTTTTCTTTGCTCTGCAGGCATGAATGTATTGGTGTCTCAAGAAGGGAAGGCAGCTTGTCCCATGGCATCTTTGCCTTCCAAGCCTCATCGTTGCTGAGTTGTAGCTGCAGGTTTGGACAGGCAGTCATTCCATTGCACCATTTTTTAAATACAAATTTTGGGGTGCATGGGTTAACAGTGACCCACTTGGTCGAAGTTTCCCTCTCTGCAATCAGCCACAAGGCCCCTCATTGCTGCAGTTGTATGGAAATCATACTTCCAGGAGTAAGTTTTGCATGTTTTGTGAGTTCCTAAATATAGGAGCAACAATTGCACAGGGGATTTGTATTTACCCAGGTGGAAACCAAGTCAGCTTTTTAACAAGCTTCTCTCACCACATCCTCTGACTACTGCCCACTTGATTTGGAAAAAAGCCTTTACTCTATTAACCTCAATTTTGCAGTGTTGCAATTCAATATGCCCTCAGCAGTTGTGTGCTATTTACCCAAAATATTAAAATATTGCTGCTGCATAGTGTGTAGCTTGTATTAGACTTCCCATTAAGGTGTAATTTTAAATCAGGCAGCTGTACTTTGAATTCGTCTCTCAACTCACCTGTGCAATCCACCAGTGTCTCCTGGGTAAGGAGACAGCATTTCAGAGGAGTTGAACTCCAGCAAGGTGGACAGGGAGATAGTTCTGGCCAATGTAATTATGCAAATGGGAATTCAGTTTCTCAGGACTATATTGCCAGTATTACTTCAAAGACTCGCACAGAATTCTCGCCTATCATCTTTTTTTATGGGTTCTTTTTCTTTGTTGCACAAGTGAAAATGAAATATTTAAATACATTGTGAAAATTTGGAGAAATTAAATGAGCCCGGATCCATTTGCAAATGCTGCCTGTTCCAGCTGGAGACTCCTTAGCCAGAAGTAAGGAGACAGAAATTTTATTCTTTTTCCCTTCCTGTCTTGCAACTATGCTTTTGCAGAAAATTTCTGTGGAATTCAAATGAAAACAGCATTATGTGTATTTTAAATAACATCAAATAATTTAATAGAATGTCTAGGTGGTACCTTCCTAATATGTATTTTTAAAAAACTATCGTAAAAGGAAATTTTCTCATAAAACCTTTCACTTGGAAAAATTATTTTTTAGCACTTTAAAGGATTTTATGTAAACCTGTGAGGGTAACACAGCTCAAATATTTTACAACTTTCAAAAGTTTCTTTTGTGAAATTAGCTGGGAAATTGAAAAACAGCACTTTGCACTCTCCATGGAAACTTGGAGATTGTATCCTAATGCATGTAAAATTCAAGGCACATGAATGATTCTCTTTCTATATGAAAATAAGTCTAATTGAGGACATCATCCCATTGCAGTCTGTCTACTGTAATGAAATTAAATAGAGATGTTTAGACTTTTAAATTATTTAATTTTATTTTTTACAGCTCATATTGACATTGATTCTTTCCTTTTCCCATCTTTTCAGCCAACTGGACTTTTTCTTGGGTTCACTAGGAGGAGACTTGACAGCAGCACTTGAGTACAGGAATATTTGATATATTGGTGCTGAAGGTACTTCCCTACCCCCTGACTCTTTCTGTGCATTAGTATTAGAGAGATGCCCAAATGTCTGCTCAAAGTGGACTTATCTCCGGGACCTGTTTATGATTTTTAACCTTTTATTTAATTAGTGCATAATTTCCAGTTGAAAGTGAATTCTTTGAAGTAATTTCCAATATCTCATGGAAGTGGATGCATTTATAACTTCGGATCTCATTCCCAAGGAGTGATGGCGACTATAATTGTGAGTGCAGGTCAGAGTTTATAACACTTTTCCCAATAGTTTTATGTTTCAAAAAGCCATAAAGCAGCTTCACATTTCCATTTTTATTGTATGAACAAATCTTTCTACAGTGTAGGACAGCTTTTGGTGATCAGCCTGTCTCACAATCTCAGCCAAGAAGTGGACTTCTGAACATTTTTAAAGGGCAGAACCACAATGTTAGGGCAAAAGCAGTGGTTTGCTGTCATGAAGAATAATGGAATTGTCCTGCCATTGAGACTGAGCTGACTGAAGCCTTTCTCTTGTGTTCTGTTTTTGTAACCTATTTTTGACTAATATAGCTCTGCACTGAAGTCAACCATTAGTAGTAAAATTAATCTTCTTTACTTTTAATGATGTAAAAATAAATTATCTTTAAAAAGTGCTTAAGCTCCCTCTTTAGTAAAACAAGAATTATTCACACCTCCAAAGCATGAATAATCTCACCGAGAAAAACACCTATGCCAGTGCTCTCCATTAATTCCATAGAGAAACTGGATGAATAATGGGAACTAGGATGCTCCAGTTAGGTGAAGGGAATCACTCCTAAATGAACAGATCTCTGCTTTGGATAATGCTACAGATAAGCTACTAAAGATTAATACCCTGTCGCCTCTCTACAAGCATTGTACTCAGCCAGCCCATCTTCACCTTGATACATTGGCATTTTATTGTGGTTTAGAACCAAATAAGATGAAGAAATGTGATGCAAGTTTCTGGCCTGAGGTATTTTAAAATAATAGAGTGAGTAAGAAAGAAGTTATTTAACATAAAGATGAGATTAGTGAATAAGCCATTGGCGTGTGGGTCCTTTTTCCTCCCTGCCATGAGGTGCCTTTTTATTCCTGCTCTTCTTTTGCTTCTTTTGTCTACAAAGCATGAGATTTTCAGCACAGTGAATCATCTGGAGTACTTAGGCTCTTCTGGGCTTTTAATCAATCATCCCATTTTTATTTATTAGTCCAGGTTCCATTGATACTGCATAGCATAAGGCCTTCCCCGATGAGCTTGTAATAAAACCAGGAGGAACAGTAGATAATCAGTCCTTGTTTCAGAGGTAGTCACTGCATCCAGGAATTGCACTAAAAAAGTAATTATAGCCCAAACTGTGAAATTCTCAAAGGCTTTTGTGAACACGCTATTCTGGATGCACATTTCAATTTACAAGGTTCATTTGAATCAGTGGCTGAAAGAACAATGCGTAACATGGGTGACAGACAACCAATATTTCAGATTTACACATTCAGTTAATTCTTTAAAATCACTGTTCAGTGACACCATCCCTTTCTTCGTTGTCTAATTCATTGGTATCATATTTTTGATTGAAAGACAGTTTGACACTCTTGCTTTTGCCCTGCATGGGATTCTCTTTCTGTCTCATCCTCCTTGTTTCAATTTCACACCAATATACAGTGCAAAACTGAGTGAGAAAAGCACAAAACTCAAGCCACATGAATACATGACTGGAAGTGCTTTCAGTGTTGGAGATCCAGTAACTGATGGCAGAAGCTTTGCTGGTGGGCTGCCCTGTAGCACTGAGAACACAGCCTTTGCCATATACATTGTACAGAAAAAAACCCCTGCATTGCCTGGAAATGCATCCTCTCAACCACTATTTGGTTATTGGTATGTTCAAACAAGATTTAGAAGCCAAAACCTGCCTACCATTTAAAGTAAACTGCATGTACCACTTTAAGTAAACAACATTAAATAGCATTGCTGCCAGGCTTTAAATTGGCAAACATCCCTAGCCAGCGCTTGTTAAATAACATTAAAAAATTATGGTCAATGGGAAGCATGCACATTAATACTTTATGATAGCACCTAGGAGTGCCAGACTTCAATCTCAATGCAATTTACCCAGCAGTCTAAGCACAGAGAAATACCTGTCTGGAAGGGCTTACAGACTGCAGGGAAGGCAAAAACCAGACAGTTTAACATCAGTCAGCAGAGTGAGTGATCACCTGGGCACAATGATTTTCTGACCTCTGGGTTTAGTGGCTTTAAGTCTCAAGCTGGGAAATTTTGCTTGATTTGTTGCTAATCGGCCCACATTTTAGAGGTGGACGTGCTCCAGTTTGAGCTGCCCAGTGGGATGCCCCCCAGACCTCACCCCTTGCATGGAGGCTCTCAATGAGCCCAAAGGAATGGTTAAGGAGATGGATGGAGAATGGGAGTGAGAGCAGGGACTACCAGGAGCCTAATAGGCAGCAGGGATTAGGGAAGATTCCAGGAGGCTGAGAAAGGAGCTGCTGCTGGTTATAAATTTTACCAAACCAATCTCCCAATGGAAAGAATCATCACGCAGTAAATATTGGACTATTTAAAGACTTTTTTTTTTTTTTTTTTTGCTTTTAAAGTGTTTTTTTTTCAGTACTACCTTACTACCTCAAGTACCATTCAATTGCATTTGCAATGTCTACCTTAAACCCCATTAAAGACAAGAACATGGAGTCCAAGATCAAGCAGTACCTGCAGTCCTGCCCTGTGGCTGTTTCAGGGATGGGCTGCACACATGAGAAAATAATCCACCTTCCAACAGCTGCCTACTGCAACAAGTATCCCACAGCACTAGGAGGTGAATTTCAGTAGTAATTACTACAAATAATTTAATACTTGAGCTTACATTTTGCACTATGCTGAGACTTTCATGTCTTTTTTTTCCCCTCATCAATGCATCATTAGATTAATATTGAGTATTAATATTGATGAAAGGCTTGGGACTCATTTCACTCACGCCCTACTGGTGATGCATGTGATGAATACTGTAAATACCACAAGAAGGCAATTTATCTTTAATGGGATATTTCAGAGGGCATTGACTGAGCAAAATCACTTTTAAACCAAAGATAGACCAGCTTGGGAGGAATGGAAATAGCAAGAGGGGGACAGCAACATTATATCAGTTTAAATTGGGGTGGGGGTCTTTTTCTGTGATAGTGCCAGGGACTAGCATTGAAATTGGTGTTCTTGTGACAGTTATTGAAAAGGGCACAGATCGAGAGATTGTCCCCAGTCTTACAAATTTAAATAACAAAACAGACCAAGGGCCAGAGACAATGTATCGTAGAGGGGACAAACTGTAATGCAGAGAGATTTAATTACTTGCCCTTTACTGTCTGGAAAAAAAATGGAGCATTTCCACTGCAAATTGCAACCAGGTGCTGGGAACCTTGGCTGTCTGAGCTGTAAAACATCCAAACCACATCCACAAGCACTTCTAAGACAGAAGGAAAGCTCAACACGAGTGTGATGATTCAGAATTTATTTTAAGAGAAATGGTAAAAGATATATTAATTATACTATTACATATAAATATTGTGAACCAGTGGACTACAAGACAATTACTTTTCATGCTTTAAACATTTCCTGGTAATTTTTATGCACATTTCAGCAGCATCCATTGGCCTCAAGCATCATCAGGGCACACTCAATACAGGCACAGCACAGTAATTAATGGGTCCCTGCTCTAAAGACTCCATAGAGAAGATATAACATGTCCTAGTTGGAAGGAGGAGAAAAAGCAGAAGCTGGTGAAGAACCACATGGTTGAAGTACAGTTGAGAAATATTAGAGCAGAAATGGTTTTCTTCATGTGTATTAGGCTCTTTGGTATAACGTGATTCTGCTGCATGTCTGGATGGCTTTAAAAATATGGGTACAATTAATAAAATTATTTATTATACTTCTGAGCTAAATTATAAATGTTAACATGTGAAAACTGAATTGACAAATGTTTACATACATGTCATGGTAGTATTAAATAATACAAGCAGTTAATTTACACTTATATTGATAAAACGTAATTATGAATAAATTTTTGTGTCATACATCCAGCCATAGTCATATAATCATTAAAGATTCCCCATATTTATTTTAAAATAAAGAAGAAGGAAATATTATGGAAAGATTTTCAATGGCCAAGAAAAATACAAGAGTATATTGTGGAGTTTTTCAAGTGTACAATTCTATTGATTTAATCAACCTTTAGAAAAAGAACCCTAAGAGCAATGATACACCAGCCCAAGTAGCAATTGTATATTTACTCTGAATTACTCATACTTCCTTCTGAAAATTCATAACCCGAGGTAGAATTGAACAATGAAAGCGAAAAATGAAGCATGTAAAATCAATTGATGTTCTGGCTAGCTCCCAGAACATCTTTATTTTCTACAGCCACATTCAACCACGTTGTTTATCTATTTATCACAGAACTCATTGGGCAGAAAAATGAGGCCAATGTTAATGGCTCATGAATATGCACATAAAGTGTTCTTTTTTGCTTAAATATCAACATTTAGACTAATCGTTTTGTTCTTCTGTGTTCAATAGGAGTGGCAGTAGGTGCTGTGGGCTAAGACTCTTCATTAACATTGTTTTCTTGGTTATTCTTGACATTTAATTTCAATACACTGATTGTGGTAGATTGTTTTTCTGTTGAAATCTTAAGGTGCTTCTCATTGTGAGTTTACAGTGGTTTCTTCCATGTACCCCGTTTGGTTTCCTCAATGGTTTTTGTGAAAACGCCAATCACTTGTTTTTAAAATTTTTAAAAGTTTAATAGTAATAAAATAGTTAAAAAGAATAGTAACACAATTAGAGTAATAACAATTTGGACAAATTGAATTAGGACAATATGAGACAATAGAAACAAGGAGTTACGGATGTCCAGGTACCTTTTTCTGGGCATCACGAGCCCAGAAAAGGGACACCCGTTAACAAAGGATTAACCCTTAAAAACAACAGCCCATTGCATATTCATACACTTCATACATGATGCATAAATTTCATTCAAACACAGGATTCTGTCTGGTCAGTGTCAACTTCTTCCCTCTAATCCTAATAGCGCCTTCGAGGAGGGAAGAAGTTTTTCTTCCGATAAGAAGGCAATAAATTCTTTTTCTCTGAAAGATTTAGGTGTCCTGTGGCTGCTATCTTGCTGCAAGTCCTTTCTTTTAAACAAAGCATCTTACATAGCATAGTTTCTATTTTAACAATTTTTATAACCTAAAACTATATTTAACACAGTACTTAAGAAAATTAATACAGCATTGCTTTCTAACACAACACATATAATATTCATTTTAATATTTGTGAAAAGCCAATCATAAAATACATGCATTTTTCACAAGGGCTAGCCAGAGGATCACCAAGCATCTGCCCGTGTCAGCCCATGAGATTAATATAGATCCTGTATTCAGTTTTTACACATTAAAACACTTTGGAAACTGGGCATGTCCTCAGAAACCACATGCTTTTTGAAAGCAGACCTTCATTTCTGGGGAGAAACATTAGCTGATGACAAAAATTAATCCTCAAGAAACCTGGCTGACATTCAGAGGATGAGATGGGAGCTCCAGGTGAATGTTCCCACCAAACTGAGGTACCTGCTTGGGCCAAATACAGCCCATCAATCAAATCATAATAATCATAATCATAATCAGCCATCAGAACAATTTGCAGTTTGGTGGGAGCAGTCATGTGAACCTATGGAAAAGTTGTGGATTGTCTTCTGGAGTAAAAGACAAAGGAGCAGATAGACAACATCAAATGATGACACAAGTTGTAAATACTCCATTGTCTCAGTTTTGTGTTTGTTGATTATTACTGAGTTTGCCATCATCTCATACAATCGCACGTTGGTGGCCATACCTGTAAATATTTTATGGCGCATCTGGGATTTGGGGTTTTTTTTGTCCTGAGTATTTTGGTCCATTCCAGTACATCTGCAAAGTTTGTTGCTGTCCCCTCCATGTACGCACAACTTGTAGGAATTCTGTGGAATCTGACAGGTGTTGAAGAAATGTGCATTCCGTCAGTGGAAAAGTGTCATGCTTTGATACAAGGTATTTGCAAAAACACTTCTGCAGTGAGGAAACTGTCAGAGGGGACAAGTGGCCTTGCAAAGTCCAGTTCTGGATGTGATGTTATACAGAAAGCAACTCATTCTTACCTGAACTTTTTCTTAAGCTCTTCAACCTGCTTCATGCAGATGTCTTTAGTGTGGTTAGGTGTGAAATACCCATTAATCTGCTTTATCTGTGTTTCACTTGATTTCTGGAGCAGTTCTTGGAGGAATAATGAACGACGACAATTGATTGCAAAAATTTATGTGTATCACAAGGTCCTAAATTACTTGGTTTGTCCCACAAACTCCAGTAGAATTTTTAGTGACCACATTTTAATGTTTCACAGCCATTGTGGACTCCAACCATGTCTTCAATACCAGACTGAGCATTTAGAATGAGCACTGGCTTGCTGTGTGTCTGATGGCTGTGTCCTAACAAGTGTTGACAAAAAAGTGTTCTCCTGAAAGAGAAGATAACGAGCATTAGAAAGTTGTCCTTATGCAACAAGCCTTGTTTTTATGAGTTCAGAACTAAATTTAGCAGATGGCCCTGTGATGTAATTACTGCTATTTTCAACAGACTTTTTCTTTTCCAAAATTACAAAATTTCACCATTGCAATTATTTGAATGAAAAAGATTGGGAAGACTTTATGTTTTTTCTACTTAAAACTCACACATAGTTTGCAGGAATTATTGCTCTCCTATTTCTTAATCTTTTTAATGGAAAGAAAATACATGACTCTGACAATGCCTTGTGCTTGAGCTTGTTTTAGGTGAATCCTCTTGTGTTATTGCATCTGTTGTACAGTCTGCTAGCTCATATGAAATGAACATACGTACAAATGGCATTGTGTTTCTAACTTTTTTTGAATAATCTAGATCTTGCTTGGTAGCAACAGTATTTATTCCTGATATATTTGATAAAAACAAGTCAAAACAAAACAAAAAAACCCTTAGAAAAGTATATAAAGCACTTAGAGGAAGGTTAATCAAAATTTTCTCAAGGTGATACAATGTGTTGCCTAATTTTAACACACAGCCATATGTCAGGGTATATTCAGATATCAGCTTTCAGCAATGCTTTTATTTCCAGGCTTCTGTGTTTGCTTGCTTTTGCAAGGATCATCACATTCTCCAGAGGATTAACTATTACTGTTCTCATCCTCTTCCTGGGAAATCCAGGCATTAGCATTTGACAGTCTAGCATCAAACTTCACCCTGGAAAAAGAGAAGGAGTATTAATTAGATGGTAGGCCAGATGCCTGTGGTTTGCCAGCAGATTCTGAGGCTCATATTTGAATGAAACCACCAACACTAGGTGCTGAAATAATTTTTCCTGGAAAATGAACCCAAAGGGATAGAGTTGTATGGGATAGAAAGAAGAGCATTTGCTCCTGGAGTTCCCCCAGATGGTGTCTGTTCGGACCACAGGCTGCTGGAGGAGTTTTTAACATTTTCAAGGTTCAGTTTGAGGCTAACATGAGTTTGGAAGCTAATGATGGACAAGGGATGAGGGGATTATTTTCTCAGAGAGAATTCAAATAATTTACCTCCATATTCTCTCTTTACTCCCTGTTCCACCTTCTTCAACTTGCTTCGAGTCGATAAATAAACCTTTGTCATGGAAACACATGGGGAAAGGATCAGTAGGGAAGCTTTTAAATTTATGGTAGAAGGCTGTGTGAAAGATGAAAAAGTACCAGCACAGGGAGGAAGGTACCATGACAACAACATCCTGCAATAACCAGGTCTTGGCCTGCCTGAGGATGCAGTGCTAAATGGATTTTCATCTAATGTGCAATCAGAACACCTTGTGTGAAAAGTTCTCCCTGATGATCCAGACATGGAGGAACCAGTGAGGTCAGCAGGTTTTAAAGGAAATAAGAGGAAATGGTCCTGCAGATGCTACTGCTTCTTTATGTGGCCCATTGTGCTGATAAGATACAATGATGAACCATGTCGGTGTGTGGCACAATATATTTGTGATGAGAAATTTCCTGAACAGAAACTTCATTGCACCCCAGCAGAATTTATTCATTTTATCCTTAACCTCTACGTAACCAGATCCATCAGGGGTGATTGTGCCCAGAGGGTCAGTGCTCTGTGGCCTCTGAGCCACCTTTACCATGGAGCAGGGTAGAGGCTCAAGAGGCAGGTGACAGCTCCTCACAAAATGGAAATCAGTCTGTGATGGGGTGGGAAATCTGACCAGAGGCAGGGGACCTTGAAACAAAAGTGCTTCCAGTCAAAGCCCTGATTACAGAGGGAACAATTGCTGGGGCTGCCTAAGGGGAGCTCTGGAGGGCAGCAGAGCAGGAGCTCTGAGTGGCGACAGGGCCTAAAAGGGGACAAGATATTGGTGGGAGGCCAAGGGGAGCCTGGGATTTGCACCATAATCCCAGAAAAACGTGGGTGAAGCACTTCCAGAAGCTTATGATTATGGACAGTAGGGTTTTGCAAATTCCTTCTGAGGAATTTCAAGGGCACCAATATCTGTTGGTTTTGTCAATGGCTGATCCGAACGAGTCTTGCTATTCCAACCAAAATTTTGGGCTTTGTTTTGTTACATAATGTGCAAAACACAGTTTGGGAAAGGCAGAGCCCATAACATTGTATATGGCTGTGTTCTGGGTGAGGAAAATATTTGCAATCCCTTAGGTTCAAACAGGTAACAAACAAGTGAACTAGAGAGTGTCTTGTGGGGGGAAGCAGAGAGGGATGTTTTATAGTATTTTTCTTAAGTGGTTTCCTAGAGCTGCTTGGAGGCCTTAACAACATTCCTTAACAACAACAGATGTTATGGCCCTGGGTCCCCTGCCTGTTCCTAGCAGCCGTGGGAGATTGGTGCCTTGCGTAAGACTGGGCTGGAGCGGAATAACAACACCCAGGCAAGGGGGGCTCCTCTCTGTGCGCCACAAAAACCTTGTGAGAAGATTGTGAGAGGAAACAGGGCCCCTACAGTTTTCCTCTTCCAATTCTTTCAGCTGCTCACTAGCAGAGGATTCATGAAACACAAGATAGGGGCAGATAAATTTTCTGGGAGAAAAAAGGGAATTAAAGTAAAACTAGGAACTGGGGGACTGAGGAGTTTCAGAGGGCTCTCTGCACACGTTAACCCTTGTGCCAGGGGCTGCTCACAAGGCAAGGTGTTTTTATTTCAATAGCTTAAGGCTATGCCTGAAGACACCTTCTAGAGTTGTCCATTTATACTAAGGCTGCACACCTGAGATGACAGGTTGAACCACAGTTGAAAAGATTTCAGAGAGGAAAATAACAGTCTGCATGTGGATCTCTAATAACAAAAAATAAAATAGAGCTGGCTTTGTTTATATAGGGTATATATATATACATATATATATATATATATATAGGAGAGATATATATATATATATATATATATATATATATATATATATCTGCCACTTTCAGGAAGGTTTTTAGTTGGCGCTTTGTGCTTGTGCTGTACTTAGGTGATTTGGAGAAGAGGCTCTTGTGTGATAGTGCTAATTTCTCTTTATGAAGCAACAAGAGATAGGTCTGATCTACTCAGTGAGAAACTCTGTCTTAGTACAGCAATTTACAGCTGAGCCATATTACAGAATCGTCTGACTTATGTGAGAGGCCAAGGTGCGTCAACCTTCAGCTGCCACAAATCCGTTGTTGAGATGATGGGAAGCAGCAGATCAGCTGCACACTCCAAGCTGAAATTTGAAGGCAATTCTTGTTTCAATTTCACCAAGGTTCCTTGGAAACTAGATTGCTGGTTAATATCACATGTTTGTCCCAAAAATAAACGGTGTTGAAAAATTAGCGAATGTTGGCTGATAGAATTGAAAAGATGATGGGCACGCAACAAAATGGTTTCCCAGACTACAAGTTGGGAGTTGTTGTTCAGAATAAAATAACTTGGTATTGATTCCTCCCCAGCTGTGGTAGCTCTGTACTTTATTAGTATTTCACATGTGCTGCGATGAGGCTTAGCCAGGGCTTTGTGCTCCTCCACATCCAGAGGGTTTAAGGTAGGACAAGATGATAGCGAGAGAGAAGCTCCTCTTGTGAGGAGCACAGCTGGGTTTTGACCACTCAAAATATACCAGAGGCAAATTTTACTCAAAAAGCCGTCATGAATGTGAGAAACTTCACAGTTTGATTCCTCAAGTGTGTGTGTTTTTCAATCCTGCATGTTGCTGTTGCTGAACTGACTCTTTTTCTACACTGTTAATTTTTCCATGTGTGCCTCTCCGGTGATGGGAATGTCCCAGCTCTGATGTGGCACCTTTTCCCTCCCTGAAGTTCAGGTGCTGCTTTACCCTTTGGATGGCAAGAGCAAAACAACAGAAAAAAAAATCCCTTTGTGCCCTGTAAATATCTTTGTGCAAAGTGGTAACAGGACTGTTTGATAGGAGGGAGTGGGTGGTAAGAAAATAACATCCTTCAACCTAAAGTTTCATATCATTGTTACTACTAGAGAACTGTGGTTCCTTTTGTTTAGGGGTGCCTGAAGCATTTCTCAGCTTTACTGCAGTTTTCATGGGGATTTTGCTACTAATGTCCCTGAAAACAAGGTGAATATGTGAAAACAAATGGATATAACCAAATTAAAAAAGCTCATCCAAAACAAATGCATGAGGAAAACAGATTCTCTTAAGTCAATATATGGACTTCAAAGGACTTTAGCACTTCTCTGAAATGGTGCTAGCAGAAATTAAAGAAAACAAATGGAAATAATATGGTCTCTGTGCAGCCCTCTTTGCATAATAGTGCAGACACACTGATTTTCATTATTCTCACAAGAGCAGAAGACTTCAGTTTGTGATAACAGGATTACCTCATTTCACAGCTGAACTAGAATTCCTTCTTTGGCTGCTTTGCATCCTGCCAGGACAGGGCAGCAAAATTCCCATTTAGCAGAATAAAAGTTCTCTGTCCAGTTTCATCATGGTACTTCAGGATCAAAACAATATTATTGCCTTTTCCTGGTAGCCCCTTCCGCCCAGCTGGGTTTGTCCCCTGGACTTTGAGAATTGCACCCAATCTGAAGTGACTTCCCTGAATTCTGATGTCTTTTAAGGTGTAGTAAGAGATTAGAAATAGACCTTGTGGAGTTAAGTGTCAAAAGGGAAAGCTAATAAAAAGAAATGGATTCCGAGGAAGAGTATAAACATGCTGGATGCTCTCTGAGAAATGCTGATGGAGAGGAGAGGGAAAATGAGCAGAAAACAGAGAGTTGGCTGCTGCTGAATGCAATATTGGTGATGCAGAACTGTGCAGGGGATTAGTGGCAAGAACAGGGTAAAACTTGGCATGGAGAGAAATAAAACAGTAGTGAAGGCTTGGAGGGGTTGTATGCTGGCAAGGAGAGAAAAGGTCCTTCAGTTTCTCAGCAATGCTGGTCCTCAGGGTAGCAGTGCAGCCAAAGGAGAGGGAGTGGAGGAGAAACCAGAATCCCACTGAAACTGCAGGGCATGGATGCCCCTTAAGGTGAATTTCGCCATAGAAGCTAGAGATTATCCAGGGTAATAAAATAAATGAAAGGATGATGGCATTTGCTGTTAGCTTCAAAATTACTAAATTCCTGCCAACCTTGTACAAGTCAGATCACAGAGCTCTCACAGCCCTTGAGGCAAGGGGCTTCTCAAGGCCAGCATGTTGGGATGACTGTCACATTTCTAAAACATTTAAATGGTGTGCAAGAGCATTTATTGAGAACAGCTCTGCTAAATCACTACATTGGAGACTTGTGTTGGGAAGCTGAGCTTAAAACATGGAGAAAAAGAACGGAATGCTGACTGGACTGTGCTCTTTCACCAGAGAATATCACATTTTAGACTTGAATTAGTATTCTACTCCCCACATTAAAGCCACAAAAATTTTTGAGTTCTTCTTTGTCCATTGAGAGTGTTTTGCACCATGGCAGATGAAATGAAATAGATTATTTTTGTTGGTTTTTAAGAAGAAGCTGCCTCGAGTAGAAAGAAGACAATAAAAATACCAATAAAAGAAACCATGTAAAAGAAAACAAGCAATTTTGATTACATTTTACACTCCTAAACAGTATTTCACAGAAAGATAACTTTACAAAACACAGTATTTCTCCTATATCTGACAGAATGATTTAGGGAATGCCATATGGTATATGTGTGGTGGCTCACAAGCCACATTCTTCCTGGGTAATTTTGAGGATGCCACACACCAAACAGGTGGCCTCTTGAGCTCAGCATGTGACAAATATAGATGTGTGTAAAATGTTCTGCTCCAGAGAACTCAAAAGATAAAATGCTGGATTGGAAAGAGGAACTCAAGAACAGGCAGAATGAATGACATAATTTCAGATTGTTGAGTGCGAAGAATGTTTTGGGTGGATGAATATTCAACCCAAAACAAGTTGTATTTTACATTTCCGATGGTGTTAAGTGGTGTTAGAAAATCCCAATTCTTTACAGAGTATTTTATTGCAAGTCTCTGTTCCAGATGTGAAGCAGCCCAACCTGATGGCTTTTTGCTAAAGATTCTTATTGAATCAGGTCTTCCTTTTATTTATTCTCCTTGTATATGCAGTGTGTTTTCTGTACACAAGTTTTGTTTATTTTACTGAGTGAAGTAACTGCAGTGTCACATTAAATCCCACTTGAAATTGCTTATCTGATTGGGCTCAAGTTAGCTGCTAAAGAAAAGCAGGTTTTGAACAAAGCTCTCTGGAAATTATTTGCTTCTTCTGTAAGAAAATTACTCACTACTAACCAAGAGGTTCAGAAAACATGACCTCACACTGTGATTGTATTTGTTGTAGAACTATTCCAAATCACCCATTTCTGGTGATTTTTGCTGCTCTTTTTGTCCCCAAGGTGCACGTTGAGTTGCTAGCTGAAGAACTTTTGCACCTCCACTTTGAATGTACCACTGGGCTCAGATTCATATAGGATTCACAGAGGGAAATGACTGAGCTTTTACTGAATTTTAAAACTTCTGTTGAAATTGCTTGCAATTACCAGATATTTTTTTTCTTGTCTTGATTCAGCTAAGTATGTGGATAAGAGTTTTTGCTGTTAAGGTTCAAAAAGAAAATATATCTGACTAAAGTGACTAAAAGAATCTCAGTGTCCTAGAACTGACTCTCTTGCTTGGACCAGTGTTGGTCTATTGAGAGAAATGAAACTGAAAAGACCTATGGGCTGAGAATGCTGAGCCCTGACTTGTGTAACAAGTTTCCTGTTGCCTCCTTTCATTCTGGAGGGTTCAGTCAGAGAATTCTCAGTAAGAGCTCTGAGTAGTGAAGTGATAAAACTTGTGTTGTTCTTGTGCCTTCTCATCAAGCTCTTCTAGAACTTCCTACAAGCATAACAGTCAAGGAAAAAAGATAAACCATGGCACATTGTCATAATTGTTGGGACCTCCTCCTCAGCATGAGAAATAATGTGGGGAACAGGAGAAAAATATATTCTTTGAATTTCCATAACTGTGGGCACAGTAGGGGTGGCTGCAGTGAATCCATTAGAGACTGGTGTAATGGTCAGGAAAAGAGTGCACTTTTAGTCCTACTATTAATCTGAGAAATTAATTTATGGTAACTTGTTGAATTCAGAGTTCTGGACCTCACCAGAGCCAGCACCTGTACCATGAGGTGTCCTTTACTCCCTTGCTTTCTCCCTCAATGAATCTGAGTATTACATCTCTTCTGTCTTTATTCAAGGAATTTCCTTCAATTCTTGATAAATAACAGTACTCATCAACCTACACCAGCAGCGCTTTATGTGTTATTTATTGGTCACTGGATGTGTCCTTTGTGGTTCTCTAATTTAATTAGATTTTTTACAATTTACCTTTGTTTGTCTCTGGTATATTGTAAGCAGAGTTAATTGCATGTTGAAGGATTTCTCCCAGAATAACTGTATTAGAAGCTGGAATATTATGGCTGTTTTCTCTGTCTACCTATCAGACAACAGTGTCTTTATGTATACTTTTATAATAAGCATTAGCACAGCACATTCTGTAGGATGTGTAGATATGCCATAAACACAGATTGCATTTTGCTATTTAGATTAAAATTTTCTTTCTGTATACTGGCCTTCATATTGTCATCTAATCCAAGCTCACCTCTTTGCCCCTTTTCTCTTGTGCTTTTCCAGTTGTGTGTCTGAATTCCATTTCTTGGCCAAAGGTCTAATTTCAATACTTGAGGTTTGGTGACTGGTATACTTAAGATTGTCTGGGTTATGATTTCCCTGGCCCTTATAGCTGAAGTTGTTGGTGTTATTTTGCCTTCAGAAGTGTGGTTTACATGACAATGCTCTGAAGTACTATTCAATTCTGCCTGTGTTATGCTCTGGTTTAGGACTTTGCACTGAACACAAATCTATTGTCACGTCTCTGATGTACTTAAGGTGCAGATCCCAGACTTGCATGAGGCATAGAATATCCCCATGTCTTGACAAATGCAAACTCTGTGTCTGAAGCAGTTCTGGCTCCCCAGAATTTCTGTCTGCTCTTACTGTATTTGTGCCATGGAGGAAGCTCTATGTCATTCTTGACTGGGATGGGCACCATGAGCAGGAAAGCACTGTTTGCTGTAATTTGTTTGCTGATATCCATTTCTGCAGGGGAAGAATCTCAGAAGGGTCATTTTTTTTTACTTCTCCCAGTTAGCTGAGTGCATCTGTTTCCCAGTCATACTTGAAGGTTTCTTTCAACTGGGGGACTAGACTGGGACTCAGAATTTTAAGGGGAAGATGTAGGTCAGGAGATTCTTGGCATGAAAATATCTCAAATGTACCTGAAGAGTTGCATACTGATATACATTCATGGAGATTTCAGCCTATCTGGTTAGATGCTTGTTTGGTTGAACAAATATTATGGTATCTTAGGAAATTTTGAGGGGAGAGTGAAAAATATTTCTAAAAATACCCAGTGAGCTGATTCTTTATGTTGATGTATGTAGATGTGCAGAATAGACAAAAAATGCAAGGCAGGCTTGGCAGTTGGTGCAGCAGGATCAGAGCAGTGGAATAAATGTCCAAATGTGTTCACCTTTTGCCAGAAGGTGAGGTTAAAGATAAAAATACCTGGAAACTGCTGTCAAGGTCTGGGCCAGAGACTCGTAACATTTGTCATTCAGCCCTCTTGTTGTTTCTAAATGACAACAGGGAAAAAGGAGGTGGAGCAGTGCTTTCCTGAATTTGGAAAATTTGATTATTTTAGTATTGAGGTGGTGCAGCATTATTTACAACAAAACCCCTGCAGGTGCACCCCTCTGTATGCTGGGGATTTTAGAGTTTTTTAGACTAGCATTATATAAAATGAAGAAGCCAGGTGAATTTTTAGAAAGTTTGACGGGGTCTCAACATGGCTGGAAATAGCTGCTGACTAAATAATTCTTATGAAAATGACAAAACATTAAAAACCAACCCCAGAGGTGATCGTTCAGAATTAATTTATCTAGCAAATCCTCTCAGTAGAAATGCCTTTAATCTGACAAATGGAAGGATGTTCACTACTCTGAAGTCCTTCTACCACATATTCTATCTGTATCACATGGGGAGTTGTCTGGCTTGGAGCTTTCAGGAATTCAGGAAAATAGAGGTGAGGTCCTGTGCTTGTAAATTTCTAAACCGACATCATTTTTGTAGTGGTTGTTCCAGGAGTTTTGAAGGCTGGGTCAATGTGCCTTAAATAACACATTTATAAATGATGAAAAATTTTGGAAACTTTAGATCATCTGGTTTTAAAGGGATCAGAAATAAAACAGCCTTTGGATTTGAGCTTGCTAAGTAAGAAGGAGCTCTCTTTATCAGAAAGAGAGCTCCAAATAACAAGTCCTCTAACCCAAAGCAGAGCAAAGCTCCACTCCCTTCCTCTGCTGTGCTCACCCTATTGATTGATTCCTAAGCAGAGCTTCCTTTGTCTTTTTCATCAGTTCAGTTATAAGACTGAAAATTGACTGGCTATTCATTGTTAGGATTTTATTTTATGATTTAAGAGTGTTTGCTTTAAGAAGGAATATAAGAAATAACTTTTTACCCTTCTTCTAGCTGAATTGACATAATACCCAAAAATCCAGAAGATTAATCTCTGCTTTGAATTTCTCGATCTAGGGCAGACATTCTGTCTTGATAGAAGACAAGGTCAGCTCCTTTGTAAAACTGGGTTCCCATGTAAATAGAAATCTAAGTGGAGAAAACAATGATTTTTTCCCGATTTATGGGGTGACCCAAGTCCTGTAGTGTCCTTCGGTTCTGATTTAGTGCCAGCACAGTCTCTGGCTTTGACTTCCCAGTTATTGGCTGTTCATCAAGGAAATGGATGAATTTGATCTAATTTTCTCAGGTGGGCCACTGCTCTTGCTGTAAGCTTCACAAAAATTCAGAGGCATTGAAAGCCAGAAGGATTTTCTTTTAATTTTCTCCCCCTATTGCCTTAGATTTTTCAGTGGGGAGCGGGGGGGGGGGGGGGGGGGGTAGAAAAAGAAGAAGTCAGGAGAAACAAATATTTTCTGATGTTGAATTGTTGTCAACAAGGATCAGGCTGAAGATATGCTGAACCACAAACACTCTGGCAATTCCATATAGTTCTGGAACAAACGAGCAGGAAGTGGTGGAAGAAAAAGAATTACAAAAATATACAGGGATTTTAGAAATATCTTCTGGTATCTGAGTGCACAGAGATGACCTCTGAATAATGTGGAAGATACTGAAATGTCACATGCTGATTCTGGTGCTGAGGCCAAGAGCCCCAGGAATCAGGCAATGAAGTGAAGCCATTTCAACCTGTTGTCTTCAGATGAATCATTAACACCCTGATAAATATGCACAACAATGAGGAGGCTACTTAATTTGACAATTAAGCTGAAATTCTTGGGAAATAACCTGCTTGCTCTACCTGGTTTTAATTATCATTTAAATGATTGGGAAGCTCACTTCACTTAAGAGAGGGCAAAGGAGAGCGGAATGCAACCTGTTGAAGTGATGACTACTCCTCCAGCAGTATTGAATACTCACAAAATTGAATACTCCCCTGGGATTGTTCCAAACACAGCATAATAGCTAAAGTGAGAGGAGTTCCTGTACTAGACCATGGTTAAAACAGACAGTAGATTTCCCTGCTTATATGCATCTTTCTCAGGTAGGGACATGACCCGGGGAGAGAGAGGAAAAGAGGTTGAATATTATTTCAATCTCATCCAAGAGAAATCTGCTACACCTGCTAATGCCTTGGAGTGGCTACCTAGAACGAAGGCTAGACGAGGTCAAGAGAATAGGAGAATTCTTAAAGGCCTTCAGCAGATACACTTTGGGCAGTCAGACATCTCCCAGCAGCTACACCCAAGATGGACAGTGGTCACAAGTTTTTCAGACAGAAATAAGTGAGATCCATTTACATATCAGGGGTTAATTCTCCAATTACATCTTCAGGTGATGAAGTCATATTCCCCCAGTTCGCTCCCAATACACTTTTGTTTATGCTTTTTTGGGGCCTGCAGGGTGTCTTTAAGTTCCAGGCCCAAAGTAATTGACCAAAATGCGACGACAGTAGTTAACACTTTATATGGAGTTTAGAGTTGGGCACTAAAGCAGTTCAGGATTTGAAAAATATAAAGGCTAGAATCTTAAGGCACCACTACAACCAGGAGGTCCCTCCTAGCCCCTGGGGGATGTCTGCAGGGCTCAGTGCTGATAGACTGCATATGTTTGAGGTGCTAAATGTTTTCACCTCCCTGTACCTCAACAGGGAGAGCCCTGCAGTGCTGAGCTCTCAATCATCATAAGCATTGTCTCAGCTCCCTGAATGGATGGCCAAGCCATAGCTGAGTTTTATTAACCTTGCCTAATTTTAACTTTGGGCCAAACTCTAATTCCTTTGTGTCTGTAAATGATCCCATTGGTTCCACCTCATCTAAGTTGCTGAAGTATTACTTGCCTTTGAAATGGTAATTTTAAAAAAATGCATTCATTGATTATAATTAAATATGAAGTATAAAAACTATTCGGGAAGTGAGGGGAGACTTCAAGAGAGAGACTAAATACTCTCTAGTTACAAATGCCATGCCGCCGTGGCAAGTCAATTTTGGAAATGAACTCTCATTTTTTAAACTGTTTCAAAAACAAAAGTATCGGTTGTGCTGGTACAGTCATTGGAGCTGAGACAAAAGAGCAGGTTTTGGCTGAGCCTCATGCATTCTGAACTTTCTGAGGTGGAGGATGACAGGGGGTTCAGCCAGCCCTGCTTGGCATGGCTCTGGATGGCAGAATCACACAGGGCTTTTCCTTGGGATCCGTGTCTGCTTCTGCCTCTTGAGTGCTGATCATGACTTGAGACCTTTCTGTGTGTGGATCAGACTGCCAAAACCAAGCTGAGGGGTGAAGTTTGTGTCCTAGCTGTGCTAGGGACCTGTGGAATGGGATTTCCCATTACTTCCAGTCCTTTAGCGGCCAATTCAGATGATTTTAAATTCAGTCAGCACTTGAGGCTCTATTTATCACCCTGAAGGATTCAGCATTAAAGAAACTTTGCAGAGGTCCATGTGGTGGGATGTGTTATTTTGGGCTAAAAGGCAGAAAAGCATTAGGATAGAGATTGCACCTGAAGCAAGAAATGGCTCTGCCTGAAACTTGCTGGAAATTGTACTTGAACTTTTTCTGCTCCCTTTAAAGTGGTGTTAGTATATTATCTGTTGTAGTGACTGTTGTGTTACTCCTTCAGTAGGCTTGTAAATCTGAGATTACAGGTTTAGAAGGCCTCAGAGATTTAGGAATTTCGCCATAAAAGAGTGACAGATTAACAAGGATTTTTGCAAAAAGAAACAAAACAAAAAAATTCTTTGAATTTACCTGAGGCTTGGATATATGGTTCTAAGGATATATGGTTCTAAGGATTTGTCTCAGAAAGCTGCATAAAGACCCCTCTCAGCTGAACTGCACTTAGTGACAATGAAAATAATTTTACCTCCTCTCTGGAGTAGCCTAATTTACCTTTACATACTGTCTCTGAAAAAATATAAATATTGCCTTGCTCTGGATTAAGAAAAGAAAGTCATTCATCTGGCAATATTTGGGTTTTTAATGCAGTTTGACCCCACTGCATAGAGGAAAGCATTCAGTCTCTTTGCCAGCAGAGCCACAGAGGTATCACCTGCTGAGTTGGAGGTTTACAATATGTAGTCAAAATTCTGTGATGAGGAGCAAGCTGCACACAGATGGCAGAAGTTAATAGTCTGATCCTGCCATCAGGACACATAAAAGAAATGATCATCCATAGAAGACAGAGCAGTTCTGATGGCTTGGAATAGATCTGTACTGCCCGGTACTTTGTACCCTCATTGATGTAACAGTGTTATCATTCTGTTGCACACAGTATTATTTATAAACTGACATAAATAATTCCACAGGACTGAAGATAATGGGACTGCAGGGCCAAGGCAGAGGAGTCTGTTGCACTAAATCCTGGAAGGAAATGCTGCCAGGGTACCTAGCATACAAAGTTAGAAATAGTTTTCTGGGATCAAGTTCAGGGATGAATTGGTGAAAGAAGCCTGGCATTAGAAATATCAGCAGAAATCCGGGATTTCTAACAGTACACATGGGGATACATTCACTCTTTCCTCAGAGCACATCTCTGTGCTCCCAAGGCAGGCTGTGTTCCCCTCCATAAGTATGCGTGTCAGGCCATACTAGCACAGATAGTGGGCAGCCAAACAGATGTTCCCTGATAAATAACACTCCTCAGCTTGAGCTTTTTTATTGGAAACATTTACTTCCCTGATATTTGTAAAGCAGCAAAGCTTCTATTGCTCTTGTTTCAATTTTTATCCCCCCCCCCCCCCGCCTTTTACCCCCTGCTGTTTTATAGAGCAGTTTGTCTTGTAATCTTTTCCTTATTGCTGGAAAATTGTCCATTTCAAGCCCTGGTTCTGCTATCAGCTATGCCACATCAAATCCAGAGCAGCAGCCCTGGGGACAGACAGTCCAATCTGAGCCCTGCTCTTGTCATGTCAGGGTTGTGTCCTGTCCTTTTTATCAGCGCTGCCTACCATGAATAAGTCAATAAACATCATTCTTAGCATTGCTTCTCTCTTACTGATTTCATTCTTATATTCAAGCAGCAGATTTTCAGGAAGCCTTTCCTGACCACTCTCAGAGCTGTCTGCCTTATTCAATTAATAAATCTTTGGGTATGCCAGCTCAAACAATTCCCATCATGTTAACTTCAGTACAAAGTAAAAATAATTAAAGCAGTCTGATCTTTTTATTGCAGGAATTATTTCACTTTGAAAACCCATATTACGTATGAGATGGTAAGATCATTTGTGTAGTTGCAGGGAACAAAACAAGTTAAATTTTGTTATTCTTTTAAATTACAAGACACTGACTTTTCCCCTTTCAAGTCCCATCTAAATACTATGACCCTGTCTCTTCATTTGGTTCACCAATGCAATCTAAAGGTTAGTTCAAGTGTGGACATTTGCTTAAATGAATGTAAAATTACCTTTTGCAGACCTGCAGGAAATAATACTCTGAGTGTTGCTTAATTACCCAAGTGACAGAACATACAAGTTCTGTTTTGAATAAGAAATATATTGCAGAAAATCATACTCCATTCAGGTGCAATTTAAAGGCAGAATGCTGTCATTTCTAAAAGAAAATATTCATTAAAAGTAATTTGTTTGGCTGTCAGCCAATTTAACAGCAACATCATCTAGTGAACGCTGTGAGAAAAGTTATTTTAGAACTGTTTATTTTCAGTCTGCTATACAGGTATTTCTGATAATGAGTTTTTAATCATATTGTAATTGTTGTAATCATTGGGCATTTGAGTCACAGACGTGGGATGGGGTATCCTGGGAATAATCCTGGGATATCCTCACCTGTTTGGGAAGAAAAAATGCAGTCCTCCTTAAGTGCAAATTAAATTGCTGTATTGTAGTAAATGCTTGGACATATTAATGTCCAGTTACTTCAGTGTAATCATTCTAATGCCTCTATCTTTAATTCCTAGACTGGAGAAAAATATTGTTCCAGTCATGCTTCTAATGTTTCTATTTTTCCTAATTTTCATTGCAAACATGCATCTGGATCAGAAATGCAAAGTTAGGGCTCATTCTTGCTGAAAAACAGAACCTTCCTCATCTCTAAAAATTATTTAAAAACCATTTTTCTCATAATCTGTGTTGTTTGAACTTCACTTGTAATTCTAAGCTTCTGCTCAGATTACTTTGTAGGCGTGTGGTTTCTAGTCCTGTTTAAATACAGGTTACAGCAGGTGTTGAGGACACGTCCCAGCTGCAAAGCTCACACATGGGACACAACACTTCCAAAAGCCTGGGACCAGGAGATGCAGGTGAAGTCTCAGGCAGGCATGGAATAAATCAGGAGCAAACCAGACCAGCTTAATGAAGCAAGAGAAGCTGAATCAATGTTTATGTTCATCAGATAATGAACATTCTGATTCACAGTCACACGGCGATGAAGCCTTGCAGAGAAATATCAAGTGAAGAGCAACAGGAATGCAAAGACAAGAATCCTGAAGGCAGTGGGTTGTTAAAGTCTGGGATCTGGTGGGATACCAAATTATCCTGAAGGCGAAGGTCTGTATTAGTCACGCTGACAATTTTAAACCCTCTATTTTTGTGAATTTCTGTATAAAACCTTAAGAAAATCAATTAAATGGAATCAATCACCAAAATCTGGTTTGTCTGTCAGAGAGTTTTTCCATCTTTGGTAAATTGCATAATTTAGGGTATTGTTATGAAGCCTCAATTGGGATTACAGACTCTTATTAGTGTTATTTGAAAGTTATTTTAGTTTTTTTTTACAAAACTTTTACAGCTGCTCTTCAGCTTTACCTCTTGACAAAGCTCTGATAAATTTTCTTTCCTCTGTGTTGTTGTGGATGTTTTTATAACTTTAATGGCCCTGCTGATAGTGGTAAAAGTGTTCTTAGTAATACAGGAATGCAAATTGAAGGAAGCAGCTCCCCAAGATGGGCGGCTAATTAGGAGCTTTGCTGTTTTGTATTGGGGATTGGACTCTGGGAGGGAGGACGTACAATAACTTGCTTTTGACAGAGAAGATGCTATTGTGAGTCTGTGTTAATTAAGGAATAGGGATTGTGGCCTCATGTTAATAGCATAGATATGATAGCCAGATTATTTGTCTGGAATGTACATAGAATGAATACTGAGGTTTTTTGGTGCATCTTGATAAGAAACCTGTAAGGCTAAAATGTAATAACAGTGTAACCATGGTGATGCTGTTGAATTAGAATTGATGTAATGTTGAGAACAAAGGTTGATGCAATATTTGATTAATAAATTCTTCCCCAGCACAGTAACATCCCTGGTTACTGTTCAGGGCTCTGATGTTTGATGGGGCAAATTTCCTGGTTTTAAATGTTCTGTTTACTTGTGTGCAAAGGACAATTGGCAACATAGAGGTTTTTCCCTCTGCCTTTGCATCTGTGGGAGGGGGTGGGGGCAGAATATTTGGGGGTCTTTGGTCCCACCCTGAATTTGGGTGGGAAATTCTTACTTCAGAGCCATAAAAAATGAAATAATTTACATCAATGCATGTTGCTTGAGGAGATGGCTCAAGCCTTTTCCTAAGTACAGGTTTTCCTGAGTTGCTCCCTTCTACCCCAGACAGCTCATTTTTGTGGAACATCGGTGCCTTCTCATTAGTTAATGTCAGCTTCTTTCCCTCCACAAAAGTCAGCTGTAACAATTAAATTCAATAGTACTGTCTGCAAAAAAACCCCTCTTAGTCTAATTTATATTAAGCTACTCTGCACTAATATTTGGCACTTTACAGTACTACCTACCTTTAGAAATGTAGAGATTTCTTATTCCTTGCTGCATTATATATTTTGCCTCATATTCAGGGTACATGCACTCTTTAATTAGATGTGCATCATTAATCTAGGCTGCATCTCAGGCTGATCTTTCCTTAACAGAGTAACATTTTGCATTTCTGGGACAGTAAAGGAGTTGTGGCTGCTGGGATTCCCTTGCCATCTCACAGCTGATATGATATGATTAGAGCCCTGTGCAATTCACTCAAAGTCGAGTCAGTGTATTTCACCCTCAGGAGTTTAGCATCTAAAACACACTAATGAACCCTAGATGATTGTGCAGTTATTTTCATGCACATACTGATGTGCTCTCTCTATGTAGTTTCATGCAATCCACTAATTTTAGTGAGTGTGACAAACTTCCCCTCTTTGAAGAAAGGGACATGCTGCTGGGAAAGGTAGGTTCTAACTACAGATGAAGAATGAGAAATGCAGAACATACTATCAATAGCTTCTCCCTTCTTTGGTCTTTGAAAATTATTTCCATTTCGCAGAAAGAGCATTTTGATTTCATTGATTTGTTCTGACACTCTCAAAGTGCTCTCAAAGGAATTAAGATGCACAGTTCCCATTAATTTAAACTGGAATTGCCAAGACTTAGGTGCCTTAAATGCCTTGGGAAAGCTTTGTTGATTTGGGTTTTTTAAAAAATTGTTATTATACAATATATATAATAATATATTATTATATATAATAATATATTATTATATATTATATTATTATATATTATATTATTATATATTATATTATATTATATTATATTATATTATATTATATTATATTATATTATATTATATTATATTATATATTATTATGCAACGTTATTTAATGCAATTAACCCCCAGAGCAGGAGACCCTGGGCAGGTGAAATAGTGATTTGTGTGGGTGACAGCTCTTTACTTTGACAATCCTGGCTTGATTCATGGCCCAGGGTAAGAGGCAGCAGAGGCAGGGAAAGGCTGCTCTGGAAGGTCGGTCCGGCTAAGGGATTACAAGATTTGCAGTCTCAGCTCAAAGCAATTTCTTTCAGCCACTGAAGGTGAGTGGTGCTCCAGTGTTGAGGACTAATTTTTATGTTTAAATCACATTTATTTAACATAAAAGATGTCAGTGCTGTCCATAGCCACCTCATCAACTTCCACGGCCCATAAAACTCACCTGTGCCTGCTTCTTGCCTCTTGTACTCATTCTTTACCTGGTCTCTGCCTTCTTTTGCCTATTGTTTCTCTTCCCCAGGAATGAAGGTGCAGAGACACTGAAGCTGCACCTGTAGCTTCCTGTAAAAGGGCAATGCTGTTATTATGCCAACAGCTCAGGACTTTAGAGACCCCAGTTACATCCCCAGCTTCTTGGATAATGTTTGGGAAGTCGTGCTCTACATACTTGGACATCCCTCACAGAAGCCAGGCAGGGTCTGTGTATAAATGAAAGGGAAAGTAGAAGTAATGTGCAAGGCTCTGACTGAAGCTGGAGGCAAAGTCTTTGTCCCAAAATCTAGGGGAGTGTCATAAATAATACTGTCAATAGTGAAATTATATTTTTTTTGCATTTCAATTAGATGTCTGAACTTGAAACATTTTTAAATTGAAAATTCTTAAAGAATGTATTAGAACCATAATTAACTTAGTGTTTCAGGTGTTAGATGGTTTGAAAAACATAAGCAAAAGAGAATCCAAGAAATGCATTCCAGTGGAACTGCCTTTCTTCATCATTTCACTCAGTTTGCCTGATACCAGAAGAGTAAATCGTGTACAGGGAAAATCATCAGTGTTAAACCCTCCCCAGACATTAGAGAAAAATTGCCTTGGAAGATTAGGAATATTTGAAAATGGAGTTCTGTATGAGTGGTGATGCAGGTAAGTCCATGTTGACATACCCTTTATGCCTAAATTACTGGCAGAAATGGATGGGACCAAGCTGGGCTGAGGTAACATCTGAATACATTATTTCCATAAAAAGGTTATAGTCTAGAACTAGATTTTGCATCATGGTTATAATAGCACTGCTCTGGGAAATAAGCACATTAGCTCACACAGATTTCATAGCATCAGCTGTTCCATCCTTTTAAGCCACATTTCTGATAGTACATTTCCTTCTTGCGAATTGGGAATTTGTTCTATTTTTATAGAAATGAGCTGATTGTAAAATGGCATCCTACGCAGTGTACACAGCTTTCTCTGCCACACAGGGACCACAGGGCAATTATCAGAGGCATCCATTGAAGCACTTGAGTTATTTGGCAAATGTTACTTTGTTTTCAGATAAAATAAACAGTTTTAGTATAGAAGGGCATTTTAAGTACTACTCTTTTTGCTTACTTTATTTAAATTGTCCTGTTTCTCCTCCCCCTTTAAAAGCATTTCTCTGTTAACTGTGTTTTCCATTTTGATATGCTCATGGCCAGTTTTGGGACTGCTTGCCTTTAAAGTCTTCTATGAAGCTGAGCATGTGGACACTTATCCAAAGGTGGAGCTGAACAAGGATGTCAATTCAAAAGAGGAGGTCAGTGAAAGACCTAATTACCAATTAAAAAATACAAAGTCCTCTTTATGCGAAACAGAAGAATGCTTTTGGCAGCTGTGGCGTTCCCCCTAAATTTCTTTTTTTGGCAGCTGTGGTGTTCCCCCTAAAGCAACCTCTCATAGGCACGGGTTGACCAAAGCTTGTCTTCTACTGGTAGTGGATTATTCCTTGTAGGAATCTGCTGATGCATTGCAAAAAAGACACAAAAAAGTCCTACATCTTGCACATCCATCTCAGAACAGAAAGACTGGAGGATGTGCCTTCAGGTGCCTATTTTTACATAACTCAAATAATAATGTGGGAAATGTGGATTACAGGCCTTTTAATTTTACCCTCTGCTTCTGATTTTAGCATTCAGCTTCTCAGTGATGTCTTCAATGGGAATGAGCACTGGCATATGTTGCATGTGTGTTAACAAAATTTTCCAGTAAATCCAAGGCATTGCTTGAGGACTAGAGCTGAAAACCCTTGAACAGAGCTGATGAGCTCTTGACTCTTCTGCCCTGTTTCCTGCACTCAGACCACCCTAAACCCAGATAGGACCAGGCATTCAGTGATAATTGCTGGGTGGGTGAACACCCCCTCTTGCTTTTAGAGCACACCTTACCCAGCTCCAGCTGCTCTTTTTATTGTGCTTTAGGAATGCAGTGGCAATTCTGGCTGGCCAGGTCCAGAGGGCTTTGTCAAAGACTGAGATCCCAAGAGCCTTGTGTCCTTAAGGAACCCAGCTAAAATTTCCTCCCTGATCTAGGAAGGAAAAGAATTGGGTCACACTGTTTAATGTGTCTCCAGGAACTCCTGAATGACCAGCTGAAAGAACTGCATACCTGCAGTGCTGCACAGCTCAGCTTTACCAGAAAGATCACTTTTAAAAATTCATTTTCTTCTTTTGTTTTTCTCTATTTGGTGGCCATTAATTCTGCAATAACAGTAGATTTGTCACCAGTTCCCTGTTAGTTTGCAGAGAGGAGCAGACAGGGAAGACAAGGGACAAGGGAAATGGTGGAGAGCTTTCTGCAGCTGACATACTCTTCTTTTTTGCTACTGTGCAGAGATTTCTCTGTGCTGGCTTCTTCACTCTGCTTTAACACCTTCAGCCGCCAGCCTTGCCTAATCCCAGCCTATATCAATCAATGATCCCTCTCCTCCTGTGCTTCTTTTCCTTACTTCCAGCTTTTTGCTGTTTTCAACATCTCCTTGTGTCCCTGCTGACAAGTGCCTTTGAAGAGATCCTGCACTGCATCTTGTCAGACCTGTTCAGAAGCAGACATCTGAATGGCTTTGCTTCATGCAAGAAAGAGAATCAGCATCCTTGTGTAGTCTCCTCTGTGCACAGCAAATCATGGATCCAAAGTAATTTAACTTGGAATGAAATGTGGTGATTCTTGTGAAACTGATTATTTTATTGTATAGAGTGCACTGAAATTATAATCATCTGCATGTTCTTATATAATTACTTTTGCAGAAAGTGTGACATAGTGGAACTGGGAAAAAGAGTTCAGCACTCTTGAAATGTCAACTTCTGAAGATGGTGCTCTGCCCATACCTTTCTGAGATGACAAAAGTAACTGCACCACAGCTGCTTTTCGAGTTGTAGGACTGATTGCTCTGCTGAATTCTCCCCACCTCGATGCTGTGTGCTCTGCAATTGGTTTAATTGCCTTTTCAGTCTTGACCAAGTCCTCTTGTCAGTCTTTCATTCTGCAGTAAAACAGTGAGATGCAGATATTAACAGTGACTTTCATCTGAATACCTGAATATAGAAAACGAAATTAATAAATGCATTCCTCTCCCACTTCCTTTCAATTTTCATCCTCTGCTATACCAGCGATAGCTTTTTCTTACTCCTCACACTATTCGCCAGTCTTCACTTTTATGGTATCATCTTTGCTAGTTTTTACAGGTGTATCTAAATCTTAATGTTGTTAACATCAGATTATCTCCAGTTTAATACCACAATTAGCAGATGAGAGCAGGATGAATGAATCCTATCATCTGAAATATTTCCCATTTCACATTATTCATCTCTGGCAGTCTGTTGTCTCCCAGGATTGAGGTGGCTAGGTTGCTGGATGTGGAAACTCAGCAGCCCCTTTGTACATAGGTAATAACTGTGCCTAAAGGTTTTGTGTATGTTTAAATAATTTTCATTATCTTTTTTGCCACAATTGATTTTGGTCTCAAACTTGCCTTAGCTTTTGTCCCTTCTAAAGTTGTCTTACCACAGTCTTCTTTATGGTTACAGAAGTGAATCCAGTTGTTTTTTTTTTTTTTTTACTTTTCACCTCATTGGTAGTTTTGTATTGTGCTTTTATGGAATGGCTCATCATGGAAAAGAAAGTTGTGACTGGCAAGCTGTTTTCCTAAAAACAATCCCCCAAATAAACCCCAAACCCATGAAAAGCCCAAAAATCTACCTAACAAACAGAAAAAAACCCCAGGTTTGTTTACTTTTAAACAGGTAAAGTGCACTAATATGATCAGCAACCTGGAAAGCTCTTTAAATATTTTAATTTCTGAATTCCATATGTGGAATTTAGACTGTCCAGAGACATTTTACTGCCTTGACATCTACTTTTAGACAAGTCTTCTGTTGAGATGGGACAAAAGTAAACACCCTGGTACTGCGAATGAGGCTTAAACTTAACTACTGAGATAAATGTCAAGACATTTCTTTCTTAAGTCTTATGGCAGACTAAGGAGATAAAGCAGAATCAAACAGCAGTAGGGCACTGTGAGTTTGGGCTGCTCTCCTAGGTCCAGCAGTGATTGACCAGCACAAATTGTTGCTGTCACAATGTTAAGTGATACCTGAGCATACCTAATTGTGTCTCTTGTTCCTTGGTAATTAAAAGCTGAAGTTTTAGTTACGTGTGTTCTGCAGACATCATCTGTAGGTGCCACTGTTGCAGTTGGAGGTGCTGATTGTTTCAGTGAAATTCAGCTTGCTTGCCAGGGACTGATGAGACTGTGCGTGTACGTTTACCTTCTGGGCTTGCCATTTAATTGAATCTAAAATCAATTTTCAATTAGTAGTGGTTTGGCACCTCATATTAGCTGTTAGAATTGTGAATAAGGGTAAAGAGTAAAGCATGCAAAACTATAATTACTTTTACCTTAACGAAATTAACATTAGCAGCATTAGGAAGAGATGTGCTGAGTACTTAAAGAGCTCAGAAGGAGAGTTAACACTGACATGTCCAGAGATGCCAAGCATTGCCAGGGCTGACCATAAGCATGGTGTTCCTGCATTTATCACACCAGCACAACAAATGGAAATTATTTTGACTACTGATGGAGAAACAGGACATTCCTACACAACATCCCTACAATCTCGGTTATTTTCCTTGAAATGGGAGCAAAACCTCACAGTATGTCAGTCAACACTTACATGTCATCAGCTCTACTGTGTGAAAAAAAATTAACTGGAAACCTCAAACTGAATTGCTGTTTGATACATTTTGTAGGTTTGATACAAAACTAATTTTAAAATGTATCTAAGGCATGTATGTATGTCTGAACACCCTGGAGAATACAATATACAAATGGGGTTTCCATTACTTAGTATTTTTAGTTTCTAAGATCTGTGGTTTTCCAGTCAGTGGTTGATATCTGAAGAGCCCTTGGCCCCTTTCCTGTCAGTGCAGCTGCATCACCTCACAGTGGAGAACTGGTCAATAACTTTGCATTCTGTTCCATCCTGTGAGCCTGTTCCAAAGCGACCATTATTTTGCAACCATTGCCTTTTGGGCTATTTGTTTTAAATTGTTGCAACACAAAATCAATACAACAGAGAAGGGCTCAAATGGTAAACACTGAAAATGGGAATGCAGTTTCTCCTGCTAACCTCCCCCCTCAACCCCCCACAACATGTGTTTTCATTATTTTTAGCACAGAGGATTGCCTGTTTCTTTTTCCCTAATTTATGAGAAGTTTTACTTCTGTGAAGAGCCCGGGTGATTTTCTTCTAAGTATTTCTGTAGAAAGTCTGAGAAGGTCTTCCACAGAGATAAGCTTAATGATAAAGAGTGGAGAAGTAGTTGGAATGTTGTAAGGACAAACTGGATAGTCTTCATATTCTATTATGTGGTCTATCTTTCTGGGGGACACATGGGCAGCATAAAAAAAAGGAAAAACAAACTATAAAAAACCCCAACCCTAAAACCATGAAATTCCTTTCATAAGTCACAAGTTAGAAAAGTAATTTCATAATGTGTGTGATATCTGAAGTAGGAGTTAACAAAATCTTCTCTTCAAGCAGCTGATTCTAACACCTGTTTTGCAGAGAAGAAAAGAAAACCCCACAACTTTGTAAAAGTTTGATATGTTTATTACAGCGCTGGACGCATGCGGAGATTGCTCTCCTCAAAAAAGGCATGCCTGCCTCTGAGAACTTCAGGTCTCTTTTTATCCGTCTCTCAAATACATATGCATACAGTTTCACAATAGGTTCATATATATTAATTTTTATGGGTTTCATGTGACTTTGACCACCAGTTCCTTTTTATCAGAAAGAATTCCGAGGTCAGGTTGACTTGCCCTTCCAGCAGTCCCTGTCTCTCTCTATCATCTTCTGTCTCCCTCCCTTTATCTTTGTCCTTCGCTGAAGTAACTTCACTGAGCTTAGGCCTTGCATCCTGGCTAAATAACTACGATTTCTAACCACAGACTCAACTCAAAAATGTACATTTCACCTAAATTAAAATGGATTTCTATCCTGGAAAATTTTCACTTTGCTTCACACCACCTGGTGTTTGCTCCTTGGAATGTCAGAGGAGCCCCAGAGCTACTCTGATTTGGTCTGTCTGACTGCTCCAGGCCCTGGCACTATTCTTGCCTGGATATTCCCCCCATCACCCTCGCTCTCGCTTGGACAGCCTTATCCAGCTGTCCCTGCATTGATCCCTGGCTGCCAGGCAGGCCCCAGGAGGATGGAGAGAGTTGCCAGGCTGATGTATCACTGTCCTTTGCTCCTTTTTACTCCCAGTCAAGCGTAGGAAGGAATGGAAAACTTGCAAGAAAGTTTGACTGCCGCAATGGATTTTCTTTGCTCCTTTAATGCTGACTAATACATAACATTTTCTTCAGGTGTAAAATGGCTACAGATGGCGTTGGTCTTTAGCATCCTTGGTTTTCCACTTATGTCCAAGATCTGTTCTAAGACTGGGTCTCAGTCTTCTGACTCAGTCCAATATCTACCATTTGCAGAATTAATTACAGTAATTCCTAGGAAAAATTTATCTGTTGTGCTGCCCCTTACACTTCTTTCCTGAAAATACTTCCATATATGTATTGAATAGTATAATGTCTAGATTGTTTTAGGGATTTTTTTTTTATTTTCAAAGAAGTTCTTAGGAGAAAATAGTGTTTCTTTTTAGACTTAGTAGTTAGGGCTGCTTGAAGATGAGCTTTCCTTTGGAGTCAGTGGCTTTTCACTACTACAATGCTAATTAAGCTTGCTGGAGGAGAAGAAAGAGGTGGCTCTTGATCTTCTCTATTTATTTGGTGTGCTTACTGCTGTACTTTTTTTTTTCTTCTCTGCTTCAGAGACCCAAAAGACTTTGGCTTTGAGTTAACTTTTGTTAATTGCCTTGTTTGTACAACCAAAAGTGGGATGTTTGGCCCTGTTCTATTGATTCGAACAGAATCTGGGTGACATCCTTAGAGCTGTGGTGAGTAACCTGTGCCATAGAGGGGGCAGTGGTGAACGTGGAGTGTCTTGGCTTGGAAGGAACCTTAAAGATCACCTGGTTCTATGGCATAGGTAGGGACACCTTTCACTAAACCATTTTGTCAGAGCTCCGTCCAGCCTGGGCTTTACACTTTGTCTTATTAAATCTCCTGAGATTCTCATCTGACACTTCTGAGCTTGTCCAGGTCTCTCTGGATGACACTCCATAACGGGATGCTCTTGTTGAGCTCTTGTCTGGAGAAAAACAGCTGCTGTGGAGGTGCAGCCTTCACTATTCATAACATTTCAGCACAATTTTAGAGGTAGAGATCTGACAAACCCCTGCTTGAAAACATTGGTCATATATGAGATGTTTTCTGGTGTATTGTCTGTTATACCATGGCTCCGTATTGTTCCATGGTAGCTCTTCTGTGTTGATACTGTGGGTCTTCAAAGGCAAGAAAAATCTATCAATAAATGCTAACAATAGTATGGATTAGGTAAAACAAACTATGCAATTGTAATAGGGAAGAACATGGGAATTCATGGGTTTGGGTGGGGAAACCTACAAACCCCCAAATCCCCCGAGTCTTTACAATAGGGAATGATACTAACCCCAAAATACCCATGATCTTTACAAACAAAACGGCATTATCTGTGCTAAAATGAGTGCTTGGAATTGTTCCAAAAACCGTCTGGATGTTTATGGGCATCTTAAATGGGCTTTTGTGTGAGAAGCCATTGGCAACCATAATTAAAACTTCCCCAAACATATATTATTTATGTCACACTTAGTCTCTATAATAAGTAAGAATTTAAAGGCTTAAGGATGGCTTCAGATGAACTGCAGCAATGTGTTAATAACCTTCTACATCTTATTGAGTACCTCAGCTGTCTTTAATGACTTTTACTCTTGAAGTGTTCTGAAAGTTTTTTTACCAGTCTGTTTATGGTTATTAGAAGAGTTATTTCACAATCAAAACATTTCCAAGTACTTTAGCTCAAGATCTCTTACCCTCGTATCATTTTATAAAGTTCCTAAATGTACTGTCTCACACCAATGTTGACTGCTGCAACTAAAACCAAAAAATGTATCTAATTTTTCTCTTAGACAAACAAAAGGGCTGTTATAAAATGCTGTGAGGAAAAATCACCAAAAGGAAAACACTGCAGAAAACTCCCCATCATTTCTTTCAAACTTTTGGTCAGCCAGTGGTGGGGGATTAATGAAGGTTAACAGGGAGGAGGCTGGTGTTTGGCACACTTAAATATCAGACCCTAGGCTGAAGTTGTGCTGTTCCTGCTGACTCAGAAAAGTGTGCTGTTCCAGGGCTCTCTCAGCACAGCCTGGGTCTCATCCATCTGCTCCTAGGTAATGCCAGAGTTTCCAAAATGCTTTACAGGGAAGCAAATAATGTGACTGATGCCTCTGTTCTCTCAGAAAATGCCAAGATAAAGTAGGAAGTGTTATGTTCTCCTGAACCCAAAATATTTCTTTTACATATGCAGAAAATCTTCTCAGAGGACGTTGCCAGAGTGCTGGAAGTTGTATGTAACTGAAATTCTCCATTTCACTATGTCAATCCATATTATGTAACACTTCTTTTTTTTTTTTTTTTTTTTTTTTTTTTTTTTTTTTTTTTTTCTTCAATGCTTTCATTGAGACCATTGTTATTTTTGGAGCCTTCAGCTGCCCATGGTAACTCCACTGAAGTAGAATCAGTCTGGAAGTTTTATAACTAGTCATAACCCTTTGCAGCCCTTTTTTTATTTTCCAGCTCTGTGTGTTGATTAGTTCTGCTTAACATTTAAAGATAAACTAATGCTGTGGCACACGCGGTTTAGCATAATAAATAGGAAGATTACCAAGCTTTTCTTCAGGTTAAGGAAGAATCAGCCTGTGTGCAAATCCTGCAATTTGTGCAACATCGGGAAAAAGAGATAATAACTTGCAAATGCAGAATAGGCACCTTTATTATTATCTTCTGGCAAATTCAATAATGTAAAATTTTTATTCACCAGAGACAGGATGTCTTGGATCATATAATTCTACATTTGAACCTGGCAGGCCTTTACAAGCAAGGACAGCTCAGCAGTGAATATTAAATTGTAAAAATAAGGAAGTGTTCTTTCAAAGGGTAGAATACATTGGTAATGTCATGTGTTATAACCTATAAACTGTACCTCTGTAAACATTTGAAAGGCTGTCAGGATGTTTAAATAAAAACCTAATGTTTCCAACAAATAAATCTTTATAATGTGTTGACCCTCTATTTTTCTTGAGCCTGTTCAGCTATGGAGAAATCACTGTTACCAGGAATGCTCCGTCAAGCTGCTGGTTTTTGTGACAACAAGAGTTTGTCAAACTTCTCTTATATCTGTGACCTGAACTTGGAAATACACAGTGATGCATAGGAAGGGAGACTGAAAGCTCTGGAATGCTGTGAGTTATCTTTGCAAGTGTCTCGATGAATATCTGATTTTTTAGTGCTTTCTAATATCACCGTTTCCAAGGAAAAGTAATGGTTCTGCTTAGAAAAGCACTATTGGCAAATCTTGCAAAGCCAACCAGGCAGGTTAATCTTGCAATTTGCAGCCACAGCAATTAGACAATGATAGTGAGATTATGAATCCCAGGATCAATAACAAGTGAACCCCAGCTAATTGCTGACTTTACTTGATGTGATGAACCCACACCTCATGGTTGGTGAATGGTTTCTGGACACTGTATCTAGACTGCAGTTTGGGTCTTTGCTCTATATCCGAATAAATGAATTCTCTGTATCTGCAGCCTTGTGGTGAAGGGTTCCATCATTTACCTCTATCTTTTGTGGAGGATCTTGCACCTTCAACCTGCATCCCATCAGTTCATCTGGTGCCTCTTCCGTACCTGTGTGTCACCTTTTGTGATACTGTGGCCTCGTGTCATGCTGACCAACAATTTACTATTTCTCTCTGCTCACTTTCCAGCCTGCTTATATTGACCTCATGGCTGCCTAATGTGGCACAGAAGAGTCAAAGCTCTCTGGGTCAAATATCTTTCATTTTTGCACTTGAGAAGCACTTAAATAACCAGTGCAGTGATCTGGTCTGGCTGTCTGTAATATACTACAAAAAAACTTGTAGGCAAAATTGTCTCATGAAATCACATTTCATGTGAGGAATTGATAGTTTTTAGCCGAGAATTTTAAATTAACTAGTTTATTTTTATATTTTTCTGTTTTGCATAGTAAAGTAATCAAATCTTGGCTTACAAAACCAAACAATGCCAATCCAGGTAAAGCAGTAAGATCTAGAGTTTTTCACACTCTGTGCTTGGTCAGCTGTCTTAGAGGGGTATACAAAAGTTTCTTTAGTAAATTCCCACTATGAAAGTGGCTTCTATGGGCCACACTGGCTTTTTCTATTGCTTTTTCTTTTCACTTGTTTAGTCATCACCTGTCAGGACACACTTACTGACTGGCAAAAGAAAGAGGTTGAGAAACTGAATTTTAAAGGAATGAGTTTTAGGTAAAAGTTTTTTGTGCATACAAGGCATTGGTGAGGATGAAAAAATGCATCAGCCAAAGCCTTTCTGACAAACACAAATTGGGAAAACTCGGCAGAACTGAGGTATTGACATGTGTCTTGCATGTTGTGTTCTTCTCTAGGCCTCTGCAGGGCAGGTTAAAAGCTGAATAGGAAACCTGAAGATGTCTGGGCAGACAGATGGAGGCAGAAGAGGTTGGGTCTTCTTTGCCTGGCTGCTGAGGGAAGCTATTTATGTGGACAGCACAGCAGGAGAAAGTGGTAAACCTAGTTTAGAATTGTAAAATGTGGATGTTTTTCATGGTTTTGGCAGTAGGGTGGACAAGGTGCTTTAAACAACTTCCTTCGCTCCCTATATGAGTGACTTTGCAACCTGGTGTACCAAAACTGTTAAGACCCCATCACAAAAAAATAAAAGGATGTTCTTGAATTCAGAGTGTGACATGGAACCCAAATCTGAGTGTGACATGAAGACCCACAGTCGGAGAGGTCTCAGGTGCTGCCCAGGACTGGTTAATTGAGTTGCACAGTGGCTCATAAATGCAGCATAAGAATGTGCTGAGGTGTTTGCTACAATAATGAATTCTGTGTACAGCAGCCACATGAGAAGGATGAGTTATGGCTCCTTATGTTACCTTACTTCTGACTTCTCCTTACCTTACAGTGCTTGGCTTTGCAGCTTTGATTGTGCTGTTTAAACAAGAGACATCTTTGTAGTATTTTTTTCAGGAGGTTCAATGGATGATGGTGTAATAGGGCCTTTTTTTGCTGGATTTTGCACACAGTTAAAGAAATAAAATTCCAAGAAAGCATCCCTAAATTATTCTTTTAACTCTATTTGGCTTTGGTAAATTACTTCTTGTAAGCTTGAGAAATGAAAAGTCTTGTTTCCTGGAGTGATTTGATTGGCAATTTAGAGATGAATTCTTAAACTGGAAGAGTGTATTTTATAAGTTTAAATACAAAATTGCAGAACAGCTCAAGGCTGTAATTGCCCTGCTTTCTTCTAGAAACACTGTTGTGCTGGATATATATACACCAAACATGTTCTTCTGACTCTGATACTGAAAAAGAGACACACTCATAGTTTCAGAGAGCTATAAGTGGTGAGACCACTCCATCCGTGTATCTGTTCTCAGCTGCAAATCCCAATGTTTTCTTGTCAATAAACAAACTTTAAACCACAATCTTAACATATTTGTAGGTAATTGGTCTCTGTTGCATCCTTTAGGTTACCTGGTGACAATGCTTTTTCATTTCTTAACTTGCAAACTCATTTTTTAAATATGTGGAAAATTTTCTTAGTAACAGGGACAAGTTGGTGGGATGAAAAGGTGGATAAAAAATTTACTATTAAGAATTATGAAGAGACTCTGTGAGGTTTCCTCCTTTACAGAGCAAACTCTAAAATAAACTCTGTAAAGGGATGAAGGGAGGGCACAAACAGATTAGAGATGTGTTGGCAGCAAGAACAGGATCTGGACCTTGGGTATATTAAATAGAATGACAGAGAAAGGCTGCAAATCACTTCAGGCAAAATATTAATACAGGTCAGAATGTTTCTAATACCTTATGCTAGAACTAATTATTAACATGTTGCATCTCTCTGATATGACTTGATAGAGTCATTCACAAGCTGAGGGTCTGTCAAGTGGGTTACCTCAGTCCCTGGGCTGTCCAAGTGCAGCATCTCTGCTGATCTGTGATAAATCTTTGCTTGGGAACTTAACAGGACTAAAATTCTGTTTCTGCAATAGCCTAAATATTGCTGTTGGTAGAGCACTGCATCTGTCCCTGTTAACTTAGCCAGTTAGAGAAATCATTGATTTTCTCTTTTCTTAAACTTTTGTCATCCTTTATGTACCCAACTCAAGAGCTGGTCATTCCTTAACCCTTCTCTGTTATACTGAGCCGTTCATCAAAGCTCTCCGTGATTTTTTTGACAGTAATGAGACCAATGGATCACTGTTCATTGCTCTGGCAAAAGCCTCAAGTATTTGATGCACTGAAATTGCCTGTTGGACTCAAGTCCTAAAATCCACTACAGTCCTAAAGCGTGTCAAGAAAAGTGCATGATCCCTCTTGTATAGATAAATATTGAGTATTTAGTTATATAATGGACAGTGTCTTTTGGGTTCTAGACAGTTATAATGATAAAAAAGTCTGTATTTTAAATGAAAGCAGAGTACTGCTGAAAAACTATCACTTATTTCTAGCATGGCTGGTGGTGTACTGAGTGTGGGGGAGATGAATTAGTGTTAGCACAACAGGCTGATTCTCTTAAGCCTTGGTATCTTTTGATAAATCTTACATTTTGCTGTGAATTAAATTAATGTGTTCTCCTTGTACTGTGCATCTGAGAACTGTGGAATTTTGATTAGAGAATACCTTTCAGGTTTTGCATCACGCTCCAGCATCTCTGCGGAGCTCTACAGTGCTCAGAAAAATGAGCAGTAAATGCAGCATTTCCTATCACATGTCACAGACCGTTTCTTGCAAGGGACCTGGGCTGGGAATATGTTGCATCCAGGCCTGTGATGAATCAGCAGCCCAGCTGTGATAATGGTTTTAGGGAATGAAAGAAAGCCTGTTTGTTGCGGTTACATTGAGCAGCAGCGGCTGTAATGCAAGAATGCTCATCCCAAAATAATCTGGTTTGCTTCATGTGGCTTTGGAAACTGGTGAGGTAAGTGTACTTAATTCCTGCAGAGGCAGGGAAAAGTTTGCTGAGAGTGCTTTTAGTAGCTGGCTTTGCTCTGACAGCAGCAACCATTCTGGAGTGATGTAAAAGCCATGGCAAAACGTGCCTGGGGCAGTTTTCCTGACTTTCTACAGCTCCAGTCCCTAAGTGCATCTATTTCCTTAAACCAAGGGGAGTTAGGTAGTCAAACTCTTCTGTAATTCAGCAGTTTCTCAGAAATTTGACCCCAGGGTCAAAGCAATATTTATATGTCACCAATTGGTGTTTTTCCCTTAGGAAGTTATGTACCTTTGTCTTTGTGAAATTATCCAGTGCTAATATATGCTATTTATGGCTATAGGGATTTGAATGCTGAAGGACATCCTGGAAAAGATGGAATTTTTTTGTGTGTTTCCCATGTCCTGGCTGGAATTTAGAGCTGGTATGCACTTAATTCTCCTTAGGTTACACAAGTCAGTGTTTCAAAATAAAATTCATGTTGGGATTCTTATGGGAGTTGCATTTTTTTGTGTCTTTTGATGGGTTCCACTCCATCCCAACCAGGCTCCCAATTCTAATTCCTAATGTATCAAACTGGAAGTTTTTTCCTCTGTATCCAGTAAGGGAATTGCAGTTTCTTGTGCTGTTCAGGGATATTTCCTGTAGACAACTTGATGATTAATGGAATTGTTTATACCTGAAGGTTGCTCAAAGCTAATACAGTAGTGCCTATGAGACTTTGATAAGAATACATTTCTCACATAGGAGTTGTATAGATGAGTCGTAATTCACCATTGAGACCCTTTTTCCATGTTACTGCAACCAGACTATATTGGAAGAATGCAGTGTGGAATCTACCAGGCTATCTAAAATCTTTTAAAAGCCTCCTCGTTCCCACTGCTGAGGTTTCTCTATGTTGAATTGGTTTTCCTTACAGAAATGGTGAGCGCTACTAATATTTCTGAAAACCAAAATACAAAGTGTTTTGTTCAACATGAGCAGCTTAGATCAATCCTGGAGAGAAACTCACAGCATCTAAGACAACATATTCAACATAAAGTGCGCGAGAGGATCCTCATGGAGCTGAATATGAAGAAAGAGTAGAGAGGTGTTACAGATGGTAGGAAATAAAGCCCTGAGGGCTCAGCTGGCATGGCACTCAGGAAGAAGATAATGCCATCTTCTTGCCTCTAACACTGGATTTCTCATTGTGTATGGGATAATTTCAGTAAGTGCTGACAAAAAGCATAAGATCTCAGCCCTTCAAGGGTCTGGATATTTTGTAAGGACTTCAAAAGAAATTGGAAAACGAGGTATGAACAGAAAAAATTTTGTGTTATGGGACTTCATTTTGGTCCAGAAGCCACAAATCTCATTGTAATTAGTATTGAAGTCCCAGTGGATCTGATAAATAATTGATTTAAAGGGGCTGTTGGTGGAGCAGAGGGGAATGGAACAGCAGTAAGGTCAGCAGCAGGTTTGCACAAATACATGGGCAGTGACAACTTCAGTGCTGTATTGATCGGGACTGGTGGAAGCAGAAGATTTGTGGGGGTCAGGAAGACTATGAAGGGTATAAAAACCCTTTATAATGTTCCTGACCCCCACAAATCTTTTATACCCTTCATAATGCAGGGTATAAAAACCCTGCATTATGAAGGGTATAAAAACCTCCTTGGCTTTAGCCCCATGAGATATGGAAAGAAAACAAGCATTTAGGTTTGATGAATGACCAACACTTGGGGAAATGTGGGCCTTGGCATTGTACCCAGAAGAGAACTCTTTTTTATGGTAAGTGTTGAAGGGAAAGAAGGGAGGATCAAGAGGTTTGAAAGCACGGCTGAGGAGCCACTTAAATGAGTGGGAAAGTGTTGAACCCTAAGCCCTTGTGGAATTTTGCCTTGTGATCTAGAAGTATTTGTCTGCTCTTGGCCTATATCCAATACTGTAAGGACCTACAGGACAAGCTGGGTGTTCAATAGTCAGCCAAGAAATTGCACTGAAAATATGTCTTTAGATGCTGATGGCAGCTCATGTATCAGTGCTACCCATGAGATGGTGTTCTTCTCTTTACTGCAAAGGTGTCTTAGGGTGCAAATGCTGGATGTGGCCGGGGATGTGTATTCTGTTGCCATCTATTAGATGTGGGGCAGTTTCTTCTGTTAATGAGCCACCTGTTAAAACCAGGTTGGGCTGTTTTCTTTGTCTCTTCCACAACCAATCCTCCCGCTGGGAAATTTCTTCTACTATTGGGCCATTGAGTGTCACTGCATGACTGATAAAATTCCATCATCCCATTGGGAGATGCTCCGCCCAGGGGGAGGAGCCAAGCATTCCTGCCTGGATATAATCTGAGGGTTGGAACATTGCAGCAGCCTTTGCCCACTGCATTCCCAGAGGAGCAGCTTTCTTTTCCACTGGTTTCTCAGATGAAGACCGGGCCCATCTACAGCACCACTGGACCTTCAGAGGAAAACTCCACCCTTCTACAGGATCTCTGCTCCACCAGAACCCCAGCTGGCACTGCAGGAGGGCTGAGCCACCATGTGATGGGATTGTGGCACCACCCTGACATACAGGGGTCAGGTCCTGTACTGACTCTGTCAGCGTTGTTTTGTATTATTGCATTTTTATTTTTCCTCATAAAACTGTTATTCCTACTCCCATATTTTTTTTGCCTGAGAACCCCCTTAATTTCAAAACTATTGTAATTCAGATGGAGGGGGTTTACATTTTCCATTTCAAGAGGGACTCCTGCCTTCCTTAGCAGACACCTGTCTTTTCAACCCAAGACAGAAGGCAAGCAAGTGGGCTTAGTATCTGCAAACTAAAATCTTGAAGAGTTATTCCATTAGCAACCCAAGTATCAACAATAAAAACTTCCTAGTGTTGCATAGCCTCTCAGTTTTGTTCATGGAGTGGCACTGCCTTGCTGCATTGTCCTTTCATGGTATGAGAACAGAAGAATAAACTCCACTGTGCAACATTTGTTTGATTTAGGCATATAATAAGTAGTTACAGCTGTCTGTTGTTTAAGGGAACCTGAAAGATCCTGCAGCAGGTACTCTTGGGTGGCCAGGAGTCTTGCTTGGATGATCCCTCAGATGCCTGGAGCACCCCTGGGGCTTGTCAGGCAGATGGAGGAATCACACAGTGCAATTTCTTTCATGGCATCTTCATAGTTAGATTGGATTTCCCTGCTCCCACAAGCTAAAATAAAGGACAGAATTTATCAAAGCTTGCAGTTATGAAAGGTTCATTTTATGTCTAATTTGAGGCAACTGCTCAAAGACTCTGTGGTGCTGGTTAAAAATTCAAAGCAGAAGAGAGTTTCATAATCTTTTTTTTTTTTTTTGACAAAAATTATATTATTTCATCTAGTTCTAAGAGTTCTGGAAAAAACTGAAACACTGTAGCTGAAGAGAGCAAGAACTGAATTGGAGAGATTAAAATATCATACTAATATAAACTAGCACAACTTGAGTGTAGCTGCACAAAGACTTACTCTAGCAGCAATGGTATACTGGCAGTGTAGGACTGCACAGAGTAAATACTTATTCAGCTCCTGGCACAATTTCCTGTCAACCTGGCTTGGTCTGTAGGTACCACCTAAGAAATACAAGTAATAAAAGTAATGGCAAAGGATCGTCTCATTAGTCTTGAAGTTATCCAGAGTATCACCTTCAATAAAGTGGCATGAAGTTTCTAGTTTATTAAATTTATCTGAACAGCAAGGGATAGATAATCCAAAAGAAAAAGGTATGTGTACTAGCATCAGAACATTTTTGATCTTGAAACTGGGACTGTGCAATTAATCTGGTTTCCCAGAAGCTAGCAGAAACTTCCAAATATGAAATTATTCCCCTTCTGCAGAAATGAAAGGATTCAAAAGATCAGCCTCAGCAATTTTTGCTGGGACTGTGCCCAGGGTATGTCATTTATTTTCTAATTTTTTTTCAATTACATTATTTTTTCTCTTTCAAAAGAGAGGATGTCCGACTATTTAATCTAATCGAGTTAATTTATTGTCTTAATCCTGCTGAATCTCTCACTGCAAATCCAATAGCGCTCTTATAGCACAGACCTTGGGAGACCTCCAGGGAGCTTTTGCACTACTTTTCCAGTAGCAAAGCTTACTGGGGTCAAGAACTTTGTTTTGGTTGCAATGTACAGAATATTTTCATTACTCACTAGGTGGGAAAGATATGGGTGGAAGACAGGGTAAGAAATGCAGCTATAATTTTCAAAACTTAGGAGCATTTAGGACATAATTCCTTGAAGGTGATCTTCATCTTTCTATAGCCATTTTGTTCCATAGACAGGTTTTTTTGTGGGAATGCCATGTTTTCTGATTTGCTGTAGGGATCTCTGCTGCTTGTTCAGTGTATAGAATATTTTGTACACTGTGTAGTACTGGTATAACTGTTTATACAACAAAATATGCCAACAAAACATACTAACAAAACATACATCATAGCTCACTATCTGCTTTTGGATGTTTAATGAAGATCACTGAAACTACAGCATGCTGTGGTCGTTTTTTATTGTATGTTGTAGCAAACAAGTAAACTGAAGATAAATCCAGGCCATGTAGAAAACAGCTGAAAGATTCCTATTAGCTCCTATGAGAAGTGGATGGGTTTTTTGTGAGAAGCTGAAGCAGCTCTTGAAAACAAGGTTGACCTCAAGATCAGAGTATAACTTAAATCTTCTGTGCAAGTTTATCACCATCTGCTTTGAGTTCTGTTCCCGCTGCAGAAGGTCACACACAGAAACTATCAGTAGACTTGAGAAGTGTCTCTCTGTCCTTAAAAGTAAAAAGTGAGACATGGAAAAACAAAGGAGGCTGTATTGCCAACTGGTGCTGTTGTAAGGAGTGAGTTATTCATCAAGGTGTGCTCCTGGAGCTGCCAGGGAGATTGTTCTGAAGTCACTATGCCTGGATATCTACATTCTTTTCCTCTTGGTTATTAGAAGAAAATGATTCCCCATTCTGATGAGATGGACAGTGAAACATGCAATAAATGTTTATTGACATTAGTGAGAAATCCTCATACCAGTTCTGGTATTATGAGTGCAGTAAGCAGTAGGGTTGTTTTCTGCTCTCTAATTTTCAAATAAAATGTGCAGTACATGTAGATCACTGTGTTTAATAATAAACTGTAAGCAATAATATGTGTTGAGCCTGATGCTCTCAAACCACACACACACAAAAGACAAAGTGGAACTTTGCAATGCTTTGTAAATTAAGGAGAGTTTTATGATGCTCAGTTCCCTGACCAGGGACACACAGACTCTTCCTGAGACTGCAGAATACAAATCACAGGCATGGGTGCACTACTTTGTGGAGTGGAGAAAAATCACAGCCATCTATGAAAGAAAATACAATTAGATACATCAGCAGTCTGAATACCACAGCGTTTTCGTGGTTTTTTTCTTTCAGGAGGAGGTAACTGAAATTCTCATAATTGTTGTGTTTATGAAAAATGCTGCTGTTGACAACTGCTGATTATATATGGCAGTGCTCTGGCAGAGTAAATCTGAAACCCAATGCCTGCTGGCAGGAATCTTTATTTTCCTGACCCCTAGGGATCTGGAACTCACTTAGGCTTTCCTGCCCAGGAGTTGCACAGTGCTACAACATGAGGACTGATTACTGCTAATTTTACACAGGAAGGCTTCATGCGACCCAGAGCACATACAGAGACAATTAGAAAGTAAGTAGCAGGAAACATTTGCATTTTTGAGACAGCAACCTTAGTTTCTTCATTTCTGAAATAATTTTTCTGGTGATATTTAGGTGTAAAATTAAGGACAGAAAGGCAAGCAAATTGTGCTTGTATAAAACTGAGAGATTAATACTGAAATCTGTGATTTTTTAAAAAATCTTTTATTGTTGAGAACAGGTGCAAAATGTTTCTTTTGTGCCGTTCTTCGTCTTTTGATTCTCTCTTCCTGTCATTTTTCTGCACAGGTTTCATATAAATAGAACATGAATGGAGTTGCCTGCTCTGATCCAGATGGAAGGATACAGGGCTGGTATAATTTTACTGTGGAAGATGCATTAACTTTCATTTAAATTCTGTAAATATGCATCTTCTTCACTGAACAAGTGAAGACAAACTGGGAGGCATCAGTGATAATTGTACATGGAAGGCAGGAGCCCTTGGCATTGGTACCCACACAAGCTTTTCAGTTTTGAACAGCTTAATGTGGATGAATCACTGACCTGATCTTGCAAACAATTACCTGTGAATTTAGTTTTATGCACTTGTGCAGAGCTGTTGCAGGCAGCAGGTTAATTGAATTTTGGAGTAAGTGCACAATCGATAGATCGGATTGGAATGGAATTTTATGCTTGCAAACAATTTCCTTGATGCTGTATATATTTGAATTCAAGTAATTTAGGCTCTGGTTTATGAAGCTGCTCCAATTATTGCAGAAGTTTTGTCCCCCTCCAGGTAATAGTGTCATCAGCAGGTAGAAAAAGCAGCCTTAAGAATAAATTTACTCCAGGAAATGAAGCAAAATTTTACTGAGGCATTGAGGCTCTAAAATGATTTCTTTCCTCTGCTCCTGACAGAGTCCAAAATGAGGTAAATGGATGGGATTGACAATTATATGTTCACGTTGCGTGGTGTTTGCTAACCATGGAATACAGACAGGAACTTTACAGAGAGCAAAAAAAAATTATTCTGAAGGAGTCAGATGAGTGCAGTACTGTGCCTAGGCTGGAGTTATTATGAAGTACAATATGACCCATGAGTTCTAAAGGGACTCAGGCTCTTTCAACAGCAAGTCCATTTATTGGGAGGGCTTGGAGAGAGCTATGCACAGGTGTGTGTATTCATGTTTCTCATTAGAGAAATAAAATGTACTCCCTTATTCTTAGCTCGTTTATTTTTATTTTTCAGAGCAGTACTGCTCCCTAAAGTGAAATAATTCTGGTCTCCATGTCAGCAGTACCAACTGCTCTGTATTCCTCAGCTGGCTGGGCCAGCAATAATGAATATTCGGTGTTCATTTAAGGTTCCATAGCCTAAAATATTAGAAAATCAAGAGATTCATAGAAGAGAAAGGGAGTGTATGTTGTTCCTTTTTAACCAGTTGTCTCACCTTTGCATAAATGTTAGTTGTGATGAACTGGAGAACAGCTGCAGCTGAGAAGATCTTGATTTCTCTCCTTTAGTGACACCTAAGAAGGGAAAAATGTGAGTACTTTGGACTTAATCGCCTTTTAGATATTGATGTATTCTCTTTATTTAGTAGCCATCTGTATCAACCAAATACCCTTGATGCCTTGTGAAGGCTGACCTAGAACAGAGACTAGATGAAGCTAAAGAATAAAGTAGGGATCTATTAGGAGGCCTCAACAGATCCACCTTGGGCAGCACAAGAGCCCAGCCAGGGCTATGCCCCAGGTGAACCAAAATGGTCACAAAAATGAACAGCCTGTCGTGAGGTCTCACACTTTTATAAGTTCTGGTCCATTAGTGTGTTGGAGCTAATTGTCCAATTACAGCTCCAGCCCATGCAGTCCCATCCTTCTTGTTTTTCTCTCTTCAGCCCATGTTGTTTGTGCTCTTGGGCCTGAGATATGCATCATTTGTCCTTGGGTCCCCAGCTAGAGAAGGAATTGTTTTGTCTCCCTACTCTGTGAAGGGAGCTTACCATCCCTTTATATGAAGCCCAGATCCACACATGAAAGCAGAACAGAATTTGAAAAATATAAAAGCTAAAACCTGAGGCATCACCCTCATAACCAATAATAAGGTAGAGATTTTTACTTTGAGAAGACTTTTGTAATTAAAACACACTTTTACTGGTCTTTGCACTGGGAAGAAAACATGATTTCGCTCTACAAAAACACTACAAAAATTATTATGTTGCCTTTCATTAAAGTACCTTTTTCCTAATAAACATTTTGTCTTTAAGAATAGAAGTTTGGAATTAAGAATTTGCTTGGCAGCTGACAAAAACATTTAGAGAGCTCATGCTGTTTCTTCTCCAAATGCTGTATTTGGAGTAGTCAGTATCTCCAGGTAGCTTTGAAAGACTCATTAAACAATTACAGTGTGGCAGAGACCACTGCAATTGTATTTACTTAATTTTAATTTTTTTTTTTTGTTTAATTAGAAATTGCTTTCTGAACGTGTCTGGAAACTTTTTTACCCGTCATCATTCTGTTATTAATAGTTTTTCTAAAAGTTACAGCACATGTTTAGCAAATATCTGAAAACATTATGCATATTTTCTATGGCATAGTATCCCATTTATAATTTATAACACATGTTGCTCAAAGAATTATTAAAAATTGGTAGTTTCATGTTACTGCTACTATATATTATAAGCACAATAAAATCACTCAAATATTCCCACAACCTTTTAAGATGTTTAAGCATTTCTGGAGCACAAGGTAGAGTTTAGGGCTTCTCCTTTCCAAGGTATCTGGACAGTGACTCTTAATTGCTGGTGTGAATCAGAACCACCTGCACCTCTCCAGCCTGGCACGTGTAAGATTAATGATCTTCCTTACATTGCAAATCCCTTCAAATATCTCCCTTGGATACTGCGCTCTTTATTAATTTGTGGCCTTTGCCCATATCCATAAATCTTGATTTTTGACTAACAGCCTTTGAGCTCTGCTTTAATGTGCCTTTGCAAGTTCAAGTTGTTTTGCTGCACTTGAGATTTTACGCCTGCACAGGAGAGAGTTCTTCTGAGGCCTAGGGAAGTAATTGGAGAACGCTGGAGGACAGGCCTTGGTTAAGTGGCAGCAGAACTCTTCCCTTGCATCCAGTTGTTCGTTACTGCCACATCCCCTGCTGTGATCTCTCTGCAATGTGAATGGGTATTTTGAAATAAGGCCCCTGGATCACAGGATGGTCTTCCTTCCTTTTGAGTATTTAAACTGTGCCTCTGAATCAATACCAGCCATTTTGTGAGGTTTCAAAGTATTCTGCTGGAATTCCTTGAGATGCATATGGCATATTGTTATTATTTTATTTGTATTTCTATTTATGCCTTGACTAATTGTTTTAATATACTCAACAGTTGTGTGCAATTTAATCTCTTTGATTCCACGTGTTCCTAACCCAGCTGAGTTTCACTCTCTGAGAAAGACTGCTCAGCCCTTATGGTTATATTACAGCTGGAATTTAATGTAAATTCTATGCATTCTGAGATACTGCTGTGCAAATATAGAAGTTACTCTATTTTTGGCGCTACAATAATAACCAGAACTAGTAAGTAATCCAAATGGTGTCTGAGATACAAAGAGGATCATTTGGTGCTGTGGATTCTCCCCAGATAAGTGTAATATTATTGCTCCATTGTTTGTGATCTGTAATTTGCCATTCTGAAGGATTTTTTTAATAAAGGGGGAAACTTTTAAATCCTTTTAAAGACGTTGTAAAAGCAGGCAAGGTATGAGATTAATTTTGCAAATAGCACTTCCTGTGTATTCTGTTTTCCAGTACAGATCTACAAAGCCATTGATCCTTAGTGTCTGTGCTGCAAATCAACCTCCATGGTTCTCCAGTGTTATCCTGGAGAGTTCTAAGGGCTGCAGCAGTGATATTTGTTTTATTGTGTGTACAGCTGATGTTACCAGACTTCATTATTTCATTGTTACTGTGCATATCTTGATTAGAAATAAAAGTAATGCTGGCCTTAAGCAGAGGAGTCAGTGCATGTGACCGGAGTTTGTACACATAAATTATAAATAAATATGTCCAAGGATTAAGGAGATTGGATTTTTTAGAAATTTTAAAGAGAAGAATCATAAAGAGCTTTTACCATTTGGTTCCTACCCAGTTCCTTTACAAAATCTCAAGGCCCAGGCAAGCAATGAAAAATCCATAAAAATAAAGCTTTAGAAGCAGAATGATGTGATACAAACATTCTGAGGCAGTGTTCATTCTGAAGGAGGCTCTTTTAAAGTATCTGGAGTTTTCCCAGTGCATTTAGACATGTAGTTTGTGCCATCTTTCCCTTCTTTGATGGAGTTGTAAGTGCTTACACCCTACTCTTTCTAGGAAGTAATCATTGCCAATGAAGTTTTATTGCTAACTTTCAAACTACTTTTCTTGTATGAGGGAAGATAAATCAAAAGATGACCTAGCAAGGTCTGCGCCGATCTGATATGAATGGCTCACCCTAAAGAATAGGCAATTTTAAACAGTTCTTAATAGGAACCTTGGAGATAATTCAAAGTTCTCTGAACATGGTCTGGTTGTGTGCTTTACGTACCTCAGCTGAGCAGGGCTGTTGGACAAGGTAACCTCTAGAGATCCTTTCCAAACTCAAAAATTCTGTGACATTTTATTAATTGGGTTCCTCATTCCGCTATTAAACTGATATGGGGGTTTTTCTAGCCTTTTCTAATGAAACATTAGCTTAGTTGGATGCACTGAAAAATTTAGGTCCATTGTACAACCAAGACTCTTTTTCCTCTTTGCATCTTTTTAAGCAGATGAAAATAGAGAATTTTGCCATGGAAGTAAATAAATAGAACATGGGTGTGTTATGATCTGGTTATGCCCTTAGGGGGTGGCACGTTCAAATCCCAGAGGAGAAAAATGCTTTTGGTGCCTCAGAAATGATAATTGTGGAAATATGTGTTTCTGACCCTCTAGTAATGAACTGAAAACACGTGGAATATACTGGGCATGAGGAAGGGGAGCCAGGTATGTGTGTGATTGCTTTTGCTCGTCGATCATGTGCTGGAAAATGAGTATAGATGGAACAATCAAGAAGCTTTGTGTGCTTTTTTGCAGTTGCTGTTGTTATAGATGAGTAATGTGATGATTGACTCTCACAATTAAGGGGTAAATATTATGTATATGTTAAGAGAAGTTTTGTGAATGTATAGTTGTTTTCCCTCCCCCTTGCATTGTTATCAGGAGATGGCCTCCACCACTGTCCAGCAAACAAAGAGTCGATTGACAAGTCTTTAGGAGGAGCTAGAGGTATAAAAGGTGGAACATCCATTTTTGTAGCCAAGCATATGGTGACTGAGTTCTTTGCTCCTGGTGCTGTATTTTTTTTCCCTTATTCAGTCTGTTGTTGTATTTGGATAAGGTTTCAATAAACATTTTCGATTTTTTTGAAAGTGAGCATAATTTCTCACACTCTTCTCATCATTTTAGAACATTAGAAACTGAAGTCCAAACCAGTATCACACAGTGTCCAGCGGATTAGAAATGAAAATGCAGAAACACTGTCTGACAGCCCGGTGTGTTGGGCTTCAACAAACTTCTTGTCCAGTTTGTACTTCAGTTTCAAAATATTTTTATGCTTTTCCAAGGAGTGGATGGGATTCAGCTGCATTTATTCAGGTTGGGAAGAAAGCACTGAGTCTTAAAAGTGTTTGGTTTGTGGGTTTTGGTTTGATTTTTAGCTTTTTGGGTTTTTTTTGGTTTCTTTTTTTATTTTTGTTTTTTTTTGGGGGGGAGGATTTGTTTATTTTGGTTGTTTTGCTTTGGCTGGGTTGGTTGTTTGTTCTGTTGGGGGTTTGTTGATTGGTTGGGGTTTTTTGTGGAGGGAGGTTTGAGAAAATCTGGTTATTACTGAACACAGTATGAGGCTCTGTAAAGCAGCAGCCCTTGAGCCCCTGCTTTCTCAATAACAGCAACAGAACTGCACTTAAGCTAATGGGAGCCACTGCAAATAAACAGCAGCAGTTTTGAGACAGCCCTGGACTCAGGTCTGTGCAGTCAGTTTGGAGGATGAATACTGGCAGGTTTCCAGGAGAATATCTGAGATGTGTGCGTGTCCATAATTATGCAGAATTACAGCAGATTCAGGTTGACCTCCTTGCATACACACACACAAACACACAACATTCCACAGTCCCCGTACAATGTGCATTCTCCAGCCCAGTTATTACAGTGTTGTCCTCTCTGTAAATGTTTTTCTAAAGCAAGAGTGGCTCCAGATTTAAAAACAAACTATTTAAAACTTAAAAACAAACAATTTAAAAGCACAGTGGTTCTGGGAGGGGATGACAGCCCCATGTTCTCTGTGTGTGGATGTTGGTAAATGAAGGACTCTTGCTCTGCAGAGTATTTCCCCTCAGTGTTGAGTGTCTCTCTGACAAAGCTTAACAGCTTTTCAGATAAAAAACTGTAAATGAATTTACTTGAGTATTGTCTATTTCAGCGAAGCACTTGGGCAGGACATGAAGTGAAACAGGAGCTTTTTAGGTTAAGGGTAGTGCAACCATCACTGTGTTTAAAACAAAGCATCTCCTCAGCAGTACCTGGGTTCAGTGACAGAGCTGGAGGATGGGTAATGCACCACTCAGGGCCCCCGTCTTCTATTTCTAATGGAAGATCTGATCGAGAGATTTCTTATTCCATAGAAATTGATACTGCTTTTGGTCTTCTGGTACAGTGACTTTTTTTGCACAGGTGCTGCAAAATAGTTTTCTGTTGTTGAGAGGGTTAGTTCAGATTCCAGTCTTAATGGATGTATTTGAAATCACATTATGAGATTGTTAACCAAAATCTGTGCAATTTGTTTTCTAAAGCTGAAAGAAATTATTTAAATTGCCAAATAATACCACTGATATCAAAGTTACAGTCTCTTTTAAATTAGGATGTTTTTCTTGTTAAAATGCTAATGGTAAAATGGAAGCTTGCAAGAACTTGTAGTCTTCTGTGTCACTCTCTATTGTACATTTGTTCTTCTAATTGGCTTTTAAATAATATATCTTCTTATTCTGGTGTTTGAAGTTCAGATTTCATTTTGAGAGTGTATAAGGAATTCTCTGTAGGCAGTTTCATAATTACAGAGTAATTTGTTTGTTATTTGATGATACACATTTTCTGCTATGACTATTCTGTAAATTAAAGAGGTAAAGAACCTGACTTCATATCTACAAGTAATCAGAGATTTCTTTAAGTAGATGGAAGCAACAGTGAGATGTGATGGGTATTAGACAGCACAGCACATTGTGCTAAAGTAGGGAATTTTCTTTATAAGGGTTAGGGAAAGTTCATCCAGCCCAGCCTTCTAATTTGCTGAACATCCCTAAGTACTTCATAATGACTCTGCTCATGTTGGTACAAAGTTAGAATTTAAAAAACACACACAAGTGCCAATTTACTGCGAATCCTCTGGACAGCAGTGCTGAGAAGCTCTTTGTTGGAGAAGTCCTCTTTCCCAAACTCCACAGGCTCTGTCTCTGTTGCAGGACTGAGGACTTGAGAAACCACTGGTGAGAGGTGGTGTGGGTGAAACCAAAAGAATCCTTGTTAAAGAAACACAGACTGTGCTCATGTTAAAGGCACAAACTATGCACTTCAAGAGTGTTCTGGCTGTTGTTGTGTAGTTTTTAATCTGAGTTAACTGACATATGTAGGATTAAACCTGGTTTAGTTCAGAAGTCTCCTGTGTATGGAGAAGGGAGGAATTCTGGGTTGTGTGATAGAAAAGGCTGTAAATTCCCTCTAACAGTCCCTGAAATTGGTGTCAGTGATCTCTCCTCTGTTTGTGGCATCTGTTTTTCCCTGACCTGCTGTGGTAGCAAAGGAGAAAAAGAAACCCTTCAAACCTAGCATCACCTCATGAAATCCTGTGGTGCTCCTGAAGAAATTTTTGCTTTTCGTGTGCCGATAGTGATAATATTGGTGACCAGCCTGACCAATGTGCTGTGAGAGGTGATGGATCCATAGCTCAGGGGCTCCTAAACTGGGAGAGATGCAACACTCTCCTTCTTCAGCTGTGAGACTACAAGACACAGAGGAATTCTGGTGGGGGAACATGGATGCCCTGCAGCAGAATAAATTTTTGGTAATGGCTGTGGTAGTGGAAAAACAAGATGCTAATTTGGCTTCTTGAAATGGAGTAAAAATGCTGGAGGACTGGGTGACAAACACCAGGAGGGGCAGGTGATAATGAAGATGATGTGGCCAGAGTGCAGAACTTGCAGATGGAATGATCACAAGGCACTGCAGAGCTGGGTAGGGCTGACCACAAAAGGATCATGACCATCACTGGGGTGTCTGGACATGACTGTGACCCCACATTGTGATTAATGTCTCACTATCCTGCTGGGACAACTGAATGTTGTAATTTCTTGATTAGTCTTGGCTGTTGGAAAGTTTCCAAGTGCTGAATTTCTGTATTCAGCCACTTCTAAGTCCATTTTTTATTATTCATATTTTGCTGGCACATCAGTTGGTCACTGTGAGAGATTGTGGGGGGAAACAGGCTGCACTGATGTGATGTTGAATTCCTTCATCTGCTGGATTTCCTGATGATTTTTTACTCTGCGTCTGTGGCCTTGAACATCTGTTCCCTCAACTTTTGTGAAGCCAAAGCTCAAAGGGAGCTCCTGCACTGGGGCTGTGTGTACTGGAGTAGTTCTTTACTCCTACTTTTTTCCACAAATACAGATCCACACAAGGCAAAGTGTTTAAATCACTACTGAGTAGTAAATGTTTATTTTCTTTTGTTATTATTTGACAGGTGATAATTTTGTTAAGAAACTTAAGGAAACTTGCGAGGACAGATCTCACTTCTTTCTATACTGATGATACACACATATAAATAATATTTAGCTTTATCCACATTTGCAAGAACCACTGCTGTGGTAATCTTGTAGGAAGATTAGCTCTAACTGCTTGACAGGAGAGTGTGTGTTTATGTAATGTGTGGTATCCATGACTATAAATATATTTAAACACCAGGGCTGAGTTCCTGAGGATGCAGAGCTGCTGCTGGGATTGAGCTGCTCTGAGGTTGTGTGTCTTGTGCATGGGCATGGGTGCCTTTCCTCTGGAGGATGTGGGTCCCTGCTGTGTTCTCCCAGGGTTTTCGCTATGAAAGAAATTTTCACTTGGCAGCCGCTGGAGGGGTGGAGGGCTTAGAGCCACCAGGATCCATCACCTTCTCTCTTTTTACCCCAGTACTCATAGAGAAGTGGAGTCAGCAAGAAAAGCATGTACAGTTAACCTACTGCCTCTTCATCCTGAGGGAGCTCAGAATTAACACAACGAGAAAAAGTGCAAGTGTAAGCTTATTTACTACATTTATTAACCAGCTGGGATTTAAAGCTTCTAAAGTAAAGGGGTTTATAATTTCATTCTACTTAACCCTGTGAAAGCAAAGGAGTAGGTTTTAATTTCTTTCATCAGGCATTCAGTGCAGTACCAACCTTGTACGAAGAGCAGTGCTGATGGGACTGGGGTTTTTATTCTCTTGGTGTGTGCACATTCTCAAAGGAGCTGGTGACTGGCAGAGGTCACCAGTGATGAGCTGGGTCTGCCAGGGAGGGATGTCAGCAAAGGGTGAGAAACTTCCTTGACTGGAGCTGTCAGCCTCTGTGAGAGGTGATGGATCCACAGCTTGGAGGCTGCTAAGCTGGCAGAAATGCGACACTCTCTTTCTCTAGCTCTGGGCCCACAGCAGGCAAATTAGGTCTGGTGGGGGACATGGATGCTCTGCAGCAGAATAAATTTGTTTTAATAGCTGTGGTGGATGGAAAGTAAGGTGCTAATTTGGCCTCTTGAACTGGGGAAAAGTGATGTCTGAGAATTCAGACATTATCACCAAGAGGAGCCAGGTGATAATGAAGGTGCTGCAGAAGGATGTGAGCGCTCCTGGAGTTTGCTCAGAAAGAGAACAGCCCAGGATCATTTTCAGAGTTTGCTGAATAAGAATGCAATAAAAAATACAATGCAAAGAAGGATCAGCACATATTGTGGCAGTTTAAGGTACTAGAAATGTAACAATGAATAATGTAACAGCGATGGTAAGGTTTACTGTACAGTACTGAAAGAAAAACTTGCTTTGCTCTTTGTTTGTGACTGTGGAAACTCAGCCATGGTGTTCTTTGACAATTTTGGTTTTTATTATTTAACAATTTAGAGTTCTGCTAGCGAGGTGGAGAGTTGGTGCTGCTCCCTTCCCTGAAGAGTAGTGAGCCAAAAGTAAAGAAATTAAAGAGAAATTACTTGAAGAGAGGGAAAAACAACTCTCACAGCAGGGAGTCAAATTTTGCACTGGAGCAACCTTGGTGTCACTGGAGCAAGTTTCACAGTTTAGAGGAGAAAAGTATTAGTCCGTAGATGCTGAAATTAGGAGGGAGAAAAATACTCCAGTTCTGATCAGAGGTAGGGGAAAGCAGTATCAGGGGAGGGACAGAGAAGGTGTGATCACATAAAGTAGCTGTAGGAATTTCCTGCAAGACAGGCCCATGACTTTGGTTGGAATCTCTTTTGTAATGCACACAGGCTTGGAATCTGGTCCTGGCATACCCTGCTGGGTGTTGATTTACATCTCAGGAGCACTGTATGAGCTAGAAAGATGTGTGGCATTTCCTTCAGGAAAAATGAACTGGGGAACTGTAGCCCTTTGAAACGTGAGAGTTAAGTGTTTTGCACTACTGAGAATCAGGTTGCTTTGGTGCCAAAATACAGATTTAGTTGCTTAAAATTAAGTCTGCCTGTGTCCCAGTTTCCCCATCTGTAAAATGTATTACAGCAATTTCAGCTAATCCTATTAAATTGTAGTACTAGTGTTTCACTATTAATATATCCTTCAGGACATGCAGCATGGTAACTTTACCCCATGGTGACTAAAATTTTTGCAGGAGCACAGGATGAAATAATCAGAGCCTTAGGGACTCTAGAGCTCTCCTCTTTTAATTGGTTGACTGGAAAGAAAGTATGCCAATTTTCTCCAAGTAAAGGTCTGGTCTACCCTCACCATGAGGGAGGGAAAGCAACCTATTTTTCAGATTAGGATTTCTCCTACTTCCTCTCAATCTTGCTTTTTTAGGATAATAAACATGCAGGATGACATGACTTTGGTGACAAAGCTTTGCTTGTGAACTGTGAGAAACAACTGCTCACTTTGAAAATTTAAAAAGGTTTATTAAACCTTAACAAAAATACAACAAAGGACTACATAAGGAAAAAGTTGCAGCACTGGGAACTGCTCTCATGGATACCACATGGCCAGTTCATCTTTAAGATGGATGCTCAGTGTTTTATAGCCCGGGGTTGGATCAGCCAGCCCTGGCCCCTCCCAAGGTCTGTCAGTTTATCTATTAGATAACTATTTAGATAACTTAATTGCAAAAGCCAATCATCTCATTATCCATCTCTAACATGAATTTTTTGGTTTCTTTATGTGTCACTATTCAAATGAGAACTCAGGTGCCTTCAAAATGTAAAATCTGTATAATGAAAAGGTTTCCTGCTAAGCAAGGAAAAATCTTCAGATGTAATTATAGCTTTGTTTCTTTGGCATTTTGTTCCATTTAGTGTTTTATTAAACCTCTCACCTGATCTTTGGTGTGTGTATGATAAAAGGAAGTTTGTAGTGCAGGCACCTCTGATGGATGATCTAATCCTTTTAGGAGGCAGGATCTAAAACAGGTCCCATAACACATCAGGATTTCCTCTCGGAAATCTCTGGTAAGGCTAATTATTTTTTTCCTTGCCGCTGAGCAATCACTAACTCTCCTGCAGCTTCTAGTGCTTCTGACCTTCAATATTTCTTCTACACTTGTGCAGAGATTATGTTTATAGTCCTCAAGGACATGCACCTGGGTTACGGTCTCAAAGCAGGGCTTGGGAAGGACACAGTGTTTGAGTGATGCAGTGTCTGCTCACTCAGTGCATCCTCCAAAGGCAGCAGCATAACCTGTCACATTGCTAGAAGTAAAAACCAAATGCCTGTGGGCAAGGTTGTAGAGGAAGGTTTGGCACCTGGTGCTGGCAGCTTTCTGCTGGAATAAATCACGGGGCAAAAGCAGGGCAAGGTCCCAAAGGGAAAGAGAAACTGGGTCCCAAATCCCAGGGGCTGTTCTAGGCTCTCCTGGAGCATCAGTGAGAGATGCAGCTGCTTTCTTCATAATCTTTCTAACTTGAACTTGTGAATGTGATGATCTGCCAGTGGTCCTTGTCTCAAAAAGGCTGGAAAATCTAATGCAGGGGTTTAGAACAGACAGCAAGAGCCATCTCACCCCTCTCCCCCTCTTCTGCACATCTACTCCCATTTCTCTCTGATTAGGAGCAAAGAGTAATGAGAGTAAGATATTTAATGAGAGTAAGGCATTTAAGTGTTCACCAGTGGGTGGTAATATTTCTGATTTTTCCAAGATGTTCTGAATGTACTTTCAGACCTTCATGGCTGCTCATGGATAGCTGGTAATGCTGAAGATTAGCCTTAAGGTCTCCAGAAATCAGAACTAATTTCAGAAATATGAGGCTTAACCTTCCTGAAGTATTCATTGTTTGATAAAATCAATATGCATTTAAATATCTTCACTGTAATTATGATAAATTTTGTACAAGGGCTGAAATCTAAATTTGATGGTCAGATGCTGAGAGCTTAACTCTCAGGTCATTTGTAATTTAGAAATGAATATTCTACCTCTTGTTTTAATAAGTAAAATGTTACCTCTTGAAACCATTTTCACCAGAAATGAGTTCCTAACCATTCCCTCTCTGTTCTCTGAACAAGGAGCTTCTGCCACTTGAAGTTTGCTCTCTCTGTTTAATGTTCTTCTACTTTAAACACTGATTCCTGCCATCTTCATCCTTCTTTCTTAGCATCCTCAGAAGATAGGGATGTCCTAGAGCAAAACAGTTGGGGTTTACAGCCCCCAGCACATAGGTCTGTGTACCATGGGGCTTCTTCTCAGTGGGGAATTAGGACTTGGGAAAAAGCCTTGCTCTTTTTGGCACACCTTACACTCTCTTTGAGGGGTCAATTTTTCAGGCATTCCCTTGGAGGGAGCTTTACCTCACACAGGAGCTCTCAGTGTTGTTACGGCTGCAACTGAAACAAGAACGATGCAATTAAATATTGCATCATCAATCAGATGCTCCCTGTTGCTGTTTCCTTAGATCAAGAACAGCCAGCCTAAAAGGAAAAAAGAACAAAATCCCACGAGTCACTGCAGGTTTTCTACAAGGGGAAGAGATCTTGGGTAAGTTTACAAACATGACTATGAGGAGACACCTTGGAGGAACTGTAGGGAGAATTCCAAACCATCCACAACCTGCAGTGCTTGGCACAATTGAAGATTGAAAGAAGCCTTCCCTTTCCACAAGGGAAGATTAGAAGTGCTCCCACAAATATCTGCTCCTATAAACCCTGTTTACCTTGCAGGGTAAACTATCCTCACAGATGGGAAGCTGCAGAACAGACACTGAATGAATTTCTGAGAACTTGAACAAAACTGGAATTCAACCCCAAGTCTTGGAGTTCGTAGAGGTTCTCTAGTAACTAATGGATTGTCTTCCTGTTGAAGTGATTATTATATTTTATATCACACATGCAAAAGTCTGACTCTCCTGAAAACTATTCCAAAGGTGTGTTTGGAATCCCTGCTAAAATCATGCTGTAACATTGGTACAATAAATGCCCCAAATGTATTTCCTGTCTAGCTGTGGAATTGGCTGGTTCATGTAATGAAGATATTTTATGTATTATGGAATACATCTAGTTATAACTGGGGGTGAGGGAGTTGCCCTAACAGAGCAAAACTGGACAAGATTCTTCAAAGTATGACACTCTTCCTTACTACTTTTAAGGCCTTGATATTGCTGGAATAGCACAATAAAGCTCCTGCTTAATGAAAACTTTATTCACTCAACCTACAATATTACTTCTATCAAAGGTAATTTTTCAAAGTGCAGGTATACTCAACAGGGCATGATCCTTGTAGCTAATGAGATCTTCCCTTTTCTTTTCATTTTCCTGGAGTTATGCATTTCAAACACCTCTACAGATTGTCAACAGTGACCTGCTTTACAATATTTTAAACTAGAGCTGGTCTGTGGTCTGCCTCTTTATCTCTGACAAATATTTTCTTTCATTATTATTTTTTTGTATTTTCTTCAAAATAGTTCTTGGACTGAAAGTCCATGCTCTGCGCTTCTTTGTTTGGTTTTTTTGTAGCAGTTTAACTATTGTGACCTGGAAAATTTTGCTCATTTTATTTTCCCGTGCGCCTGAGATCACATTGCATTAGAAATGGAGAAGGTTGAATGAATGAGGGGTTACCTCTCCCATCTCCCTTCTCTTGTATAATTTGTATGGAGCAACTGCTTGCAGCTGGATACTCCAGCTGGAAACATTGCTGCCTTTCAGATGTTCTTAGGCTCTCCATTTCTATCTGAAAAGCCAGTGTTTAGCTGTGACCTGGGAGAATGTGTATATTGTGATATCAGAATTGCATTTGCTGGAAAGTGCATTCATCTTGTCTGTTCTTTCTCCACAATGGAACTTATTTCTCTTTACTTCTGTCATATTGTCATATTCCATTTTTTCTGAAATTGAATAATTTTCTTGCTGTGGTGGGTAGGTATGTGTGACCCATTCCTGCTCTCAGGGCTTTTAAAGGCTGGACTAAACCATTGAGATCTACCATAGCATGGACTTGTTGAAGTCAGAAAAGCAAATTAAACAAATAAATGATAATTTGGCTAAGAAAAGTGATCCGACCTCTTAGAGGGTTCTGGCTGATAAGCAGGAATGATGTGTGTGTTTTCCTACTTTGTAGAGTCAGAACAAAGCAGGCTCTGCAGGGATGATGAAATTGCTTGCAGCAATATTTTCTGTAATATGAATGCAAATAAGTGAACAGACGAAGATTTCCATGAGGGTGACTGGCTCATGGAGAAGAATCCCTTTCTCAGACTCCTTAGAAAAGTTCATTTAGCTGGAGAATTTCTGGGCGTAAGAAAAGCAGCTGGGTGGTGCATTCTCTGGTGCTGTCAGGGTGTTGTTCAGAGCCCCCGGATGGCTTTTCCACAAATTCTAACAGTCCAGTGACAGCAGTTACAGACAAGGACCTGGCAGAGGGAATATGTGGCTGATCCAAGTGCCAGTGATGATGTAAAGGCTGTTCTTGTATTTCCTAGTCACAGTCTATAAGGTTTTCTATTTCTTTTGTAGTGTGACTCTAAATCCCAGCAGAAGGTTTCAAAAGCTTATATTTGTGTCTTACTAGCATTTGACTATAGCTTGCTCTTGGAATACTTTAGTATTGTAATTAGAATATTAAGAATACTGTAATGGGTCAAATCAATGTAAATTGATACTGCATATTATTTAAAATCAATCTTTTTTTTTTTTTTTGTGACAACATTTTTATGTACCAGTGCAATACGTAACTCTATGCCTAAGGTGGATCTGGGAAAGTAATGTTTGTTTTGGAAGTAACTGAGAACTAGTGCTAAACAGAACTCACCATAAATTAAAACAGCTTCCTATAGATATACTCACTAACTGCTCTGAGTCTGAAGCACCAGGTTCTGGTCACTAAGAATGAACTTCAGGAGTTAAGGAAATTGGAAACTCATAAGGAGGAGGAAAAGTCTCTCCATGCTGGTATCAAACTCCAATTCTTCAGATCATCTTTTAGGGAAGGAGGCAAGTCCCCCTCCTGAGTGGTAATTTGGGCCTTCTTCAGCTAAAACCAAGGTGTCAGCTGAAAAATGTATTTCCTCAGTGGTGTGCCAGGTGTTGGTATCCTTCTTTAGTCTTTATTCTTGCATCTGGTAAAATTGGATAACTATTTAATTTGCTGCTTATCTGGCTGGGTAACCTAGGACTGATGTCCTGAAGCAAGTGCCATTGAGCAGAGTTGATAATGCACAGCATTTCTCCAACATGTCTTTATCTTCAAAATGCTTTCAAGCAATAATTAGAAATTGCAAGGGAATGGAGAAAAACATCAGTGCAGTGGTTTGTCTCGTGACTGACTGTGGAACTGTGTCAACAGGTGTCAGCCAAGTGCCACCAAAGGACTGTCCAGAGCAAAACTGCAGCTGCGCATTTGTCACCTCCCTTGGAAGGCAGGGGAGGATTATTTTGGATGGAGAAAATGTCAGCCTTCTGGATACTAATTGAACCTGATAACAGGGCTTCAGTGACAAAGTTGAGAGAAATGTAGAAAATCTGAGTGCTGCTATACAAATTGCTGCAAATGGTGCTCAGGCAGGCTGCTGAAATGTGTTAGGCTCAGCCAGGCTGCCTCTCCACCTTCTCTGAAGCTCTCTGCACTTCTTCGCTGATGACTGGCATGCTGAGGATGGATTTGCTCTCAGGTGACTGGCAGTGGATTCTTGTGCAGATGACTGATTCACTCTCCACAGCTTTAGGTGTAACCCCAACACCCGTGCCTGAGAGATGTCTTAGAGTTTGCGCTTCCATGAGTAATAATTCAGCTGCTTTGGTTATCAGTGTGTTGTTTTGAGCATGGCAGGCACTTCTTGGGCTTCCCCATGTATGGACAGGCTGAACAGATGGGCCAAATCCAAAAATATGAGGTTTAACAGGACCTAGTTCTTGGTCTTTGTTTTTGGCCACAATGATTCCCTGCAGAGCTGCAGGCTGGGGACAGAGTGGCTGGAGCATGGCCAGGCAGGAAGGGACACTGGGGTGCTGATTGTTGGCAGGCTCAGCATGAGCCAGCAGTGTGCCCAGGTGGCCAAGAAGACCAATGGCCCCTGGCCTGTATGAGGAACAGTGTGGCCTGCAGGTGCCCAGGTGGCCAAGAAGACCAATGGCCCCTGGCCTGTATGAGGAACAGTGTGGCCTGCAGGTGCCCAGGTGGCCAAGAAGACCAATGGCCCCTCTATCAGGAACAGTGTGGCCTGCAGGAGCAGGGAGATCATCCTTCCCCTGTGCTCGGCACTGGTGAGGCCTCACCTCGAGTGCAGTGTCCAGTTCTGGGCCCCTCAGTTTAGGAAGGGTCTTGAGCTGCTGGAGTGTGTCCAGAGGAGGGCAACAAGGGTGGTGAAGGGTCTGGACAACAATTTTCATGAGGAGCAGCTGAGGGCTGTTTATTCTGGAGAAAAGGAGGCTTAGGAGAGACCTCATCACTCTCCACAGCTCTGACAGGAGGGTGTGGGTCGGGTTCTGCTCCTCGGGAGCAGTGACAGAACAAGAGCTGTGCCAGGGCAGGTTCTGGTTGGACATTAGGAAGAAGCTCTTCACAGAAATGGTGACTGGGCCTTGGAATGGGCTGCCCAGGGAGGTGTCACCGACCCTGGAGGTGTTAAGGACAGACTGGATGTGGCACTCAGCACCATGGCCCGGGGGACAGGGTGGTGTTGAGTGACAGGTTGGACAGGATGATCTCAAAATTCTCTTCCAACCTCATTCATTCTGAGATTCTGTGAAGGTAGAGGCATCAGCCTGGACTGTAATGGATGCAAGCCTGTGCACTCAGGTAGGGGGAGTGATGGCACTGAACTCTGTGTATGCATTCGAGATTAAATGTCATCAAGTTTTGGTCGAGCAGCCTGAAAAGCCTATGCATGTCTGTGCATAATTCTGACATGCACTAAACCTCTGGGGAGGAGGGAGTGCATCTGTTTGCTGCTGCTGTCATGCTGACCCCATCGTAATGGATAAGAATAGTTCATTGCAGAGAAGTAATTTGTGCAAAGGACTAGGATGTCTATTTCTTGTAAATTACCCCCAAAGCATTAAAATAATTTCCTTTTGTATTATGTTCAATTGCTACATAGCCATGTGTATAAAGAATATCCAAAGTTATCTGAAATTCTACCTGAATACATAATTATGAATCTGATATAAATTTAGACTGAATTTCCTGCTGACAATAAAAACACAAAATATAATAGCCAAGCAAACAGCAAAAAAACTACAGACAACCCCAACACCCCAAAACCCAAACACACCTACAAAAAAACCCAACCCAAAAAACCCCAATCACCATCAAAGAAAAGAAAGCCTGAATAGTTTTTATCAAGGTTGTGTGAGGATAGGGTATTTTGATTATTTTGGGGTTTTTTATAGTTTAATTCTGTATAAAAATATTTTCAATCTCTTCACAAACAGTTTTTAGAACATAAATGCAAATTACCAGGCAAATAAGACATTTACACGTTAAGAGGAAGATTAGAAGGTAATGAAAGTAAAATTGAGACTTCTGAGTGAGCTTTTAAAAATATTCTGTAGAAATGTGTAATTCTGAGCTGCAATAGAACATCTTTCCCATGTTTAGATATTCAAATCTATAGTTAGGATTTTTTTTTTCTGTCTAATCTTCATTTTATATGCCAAAGATCTGAAAAAAAAGACATTTTCCTCTCTATATTTCCATCTGCAGAATAAACGTACACACACACATCCCGTCACCGATCCCTAACCCATCTATTCCATCTTGCAGGGGCACTGCCTTCCTGGAGTGCATCCTGAATAATTCTCCCAATGTATCTCTGTAATGGACTGTTATTCTGAGACCTTCAACACTGGGAAAGAAATACAACCTTGTGCAGGGGGCTGCCCCGAGATTGATGTGCCTCTTAAATTCTGGAAATGGGGCTGAACTGTGCTGTTCTACTGTCGAGCAGGGAATTGCAATTCCCAAAGCACAGGCTCCTCCTCTCTGAAACAGGAGTGTTGCTGGAGAGCAGAACTCCAGCCCAGCGTAGCTCTTGTGTTGCATTTGCCCCTCTCTGATATATGACAGCTTGTCCAAGCCCCTAATTAATGTACCAACTTGGATGTGATTTGACATCCACCTGTGATCCTAAAGTACCAACTTGGATGTGATTTGACATCCACCTGTGATCATATGCCTTCAGGTTCCATAGGTGTCGGGGTGGAGATGGATCACAGAGGCCCAAAGTGCCTCCTGAAATAGTTTGTGCAGGATGATTTGGTATTCCCCACTGACTATGATAAGTCCTTGGCAAATCACTTGAGGCAGAAGAAAAAAAGGAAGAAGGAAAAAAAGCCTGGCAAAATTTAAACAAAATAAAAAGACTCCAAAGAAGAACCCCTCCTCCCCCCAACCCAAACAAACGAAACCCAAACAAACCCCACAACAACAAATAAACAAACAAACAAATCTAAAACAAAAAACCCCAAACAAACAAAAAAACCAAGCAGAAAAAAACACCAAACCTCAAAAATCTGACATGGCATTCTCTGGTACTCTCTCAAGGGAGTGCCTGTCATCTGCATTCAAATTTCCTGATGAACAGAATGCTGTGGGTTGCTCCAGGCTGGAGCACAGCACATGTTTACGTGCAAGCTGGACAACTGGGGGACCTGAGTGCTGCACTGAAGTGGAGAGAGCAGCTGGGTGGACATGCTGAGAGGTTCCTACAGCTGGGACTCTATTAAATATTAACTTCTGTTTACAGCTAGCAACTGCAGCACATTAGAACCACCCACACTTCTTCTATGCATGCAATGCTGTTTTTACTGCAGAGTCGAAGTTCAGGAATCAAGAAAATCCAATCAGAGTATGGGATGTTCATTAATATGGCAAACCAACCACATGTATTTAAACTAGATTAAGATTTGGTGTCATTGGGCTTGTCTGTCTCTCCCTGCATTCTACTATGGTTAAAAACCTGTTCAAAGCAGTTTGGAGCTGTTTGGTAGTGATTTGATTCATATAGCTATGGAACTCCATTCTTGGAAAGCATTACTTTTCAAATTACCCTGTGTGAAAAATGTGTATTATATGATTTGCTTTATGCAAATATTAAAATGAATATGTGTTATGTTAGAAAGTTATATTGTATTAATCCTTTTCAGTAGTGTGTTAAATATAGTTTTAGGCTATAACATAATATTAAAATAGAAACTATGTGATGTAAGATACTTTTTCTAACTAGCTCAAGAAATTCTTCGCACAGAGATAACAGCAACGAGGCACCAAAATCTCCAAGAGAAGAATTATTGCCTTCTTATTGGGAAGAACCAGACTTAGTGGGGACCGAGATGACGGATTTACAATATGAGGGGGGGAAAAGTTGACAATAACCAGAAAACACCCTTTGTTTGAAAAGAATTTTTGAATCACATGTGAGATATATGAATATGCAACAGGCTATTGCCTTTAAGAGTTAATCCTTTGTTAGTGAGGCATACTATCAAGATGAAAGCATCCGAACGTTTGTAATTCTTTGCTTTTGTTGTCCTTTATTATCCTAACTCTGACTGTCCAAATTCTTATTGCTCTAATTTGTATTACTCTTTTTATAACCACTTTATTACTATTAAACTTTTAAAATTTTAAAACCAGTCATTGGTGTTTTTCACACCCTATAACCATTTCCTGTTGAGGTAATAACATATTTGGGCATCACAATATTGAATTGTAGCATAACATTTCTTAAATATTACAAGAGGAATATTAGCATGGGCTGAGGCCACCAATTTCTGTCACGGTTGAGCAGCCTGAGAAGTTGCTGCTGAATCAGGATTCCCAGGAGATGTGAGGGCTGGTTTTGCCTCTGTTGTTGTAGAGTCTCTTAAAAGTCTGCAGTTAATTTCCTTTGGTGCCTTATTCCTGCAAGTATCTTCTGAGCTAAAGTATTTGCACCAAATTCTATGGCCTTTCTTCAGAAGCTGTTCTGCCTTTTGCATTTGTCAGGTTTTGCTGGACGTTTCTGTGTGTGTTTCAAGGAATATTTTCAATGTAAAAAGCTGTGCAAACATAATATTTGCAAAGCAAACCCTTTGAATGTAAATGGATAATTACTATTTCCTACCATGGACTGAATCCACACCTTTTTCTGGCACAGGAGTATTGGCACACTGGATCTGAAAAAACGGATGCAACTCCCCAGGATGTTTCTTATAATCCCTCCACCCCTCTTCCTTTCCAGTCAAAAGAGCTAAACTGAGTTATTGAATTAAACTGGGAGAACTGGTGGTGGTTTATGTTGTTGTTGTTGTGTTCTGAAAGCAGCGGTTTCTCTTTACTTTCCCACTTCTTGAGGGGTAAACTCTCACTATTGAGCTGCAAAGCTTCTCCTGGCCAAACTCTTCTGCCTTAGGGCTCATGAGGCCACCAGAGTCTTTCTTTTGCAGGTCTCTGGCAGGGACATCATTCCGGCCAGGGCACTCCTCAGACAGTCTGTGTGCATGGGAAAGAGCAGCAGCATTGTCCCTGCTTTAAGCAGTGTCCCCAGTGGCACAGACCATTTCTCCCTCATTGCCATCACATGGGGTTTGCAGTGGGGTGTGGGAGCCACGTTATCTGCTGCAATGCCAGGCTGCAATTATCCCAACCAGGCCTTCCAAGCAGGGCTAGCGTTCTGTCTTCTGGCTCTGCAGATCTCTGGGCTCTGTGAAAGCCAGAATATCTCAATATTATAGTTCTGTGCCGTGTTCTGGAACAGGGCTGTGTGACACAGATCAAAGTGCCTAAAAATAAGAGGGTTAGAGGAATGGAAGCTTGCCACAGTTTTAGAACTCAGTGAATAGAGACTGAAGCTTTTCAGTGATTTGGTGATTTAGTTTATGCTGCTCTTTCCTAAATTTGCTTCAATTTGTATTTTAGGAAGATGTTTAGTGTATACTCTGCTACTCAAAGTTTTAAACTTCGGCTGTGTGGCTCACATTCAGCAATATAATGCTCTTCCTGTCTGAAAAAACATGACCCCTGTAACTCATTTACAGGAGGAGAAGCTTATGGAAGATGTATTTTAAAATATACTTTTAGAAAGCTGTGAAATATCTAAATGTTACAGACTTTTTGGAACACAGTGCAAAATAAAAAAAAAATGAAAATAGCAAATAATCCTACAGCATGGTGTAAAGATTGGAGGTAAATAATCATAAGCAACAGAAATTTGTTTAAAGACCTAAATGATTTTTAATGAAAAGTCCTTTGTAGTAATTTGGTTGTACAAAGTGTAGGGGTGGGAGCCTTGTCATGCTGTTCTGACAGCATGCAGTGAAGGACTTGGATTATTTTTGCATTCACTGTGGGAATAATTATATTAAAACTCTAGCAAGAATTTTGCAATTATTAATTTAGAAATTATCAAAACACTCCAGTCAGGCAGGAAAGTATTACCGACTCAAGAAAATTCCAGGCTAAATAACTTGTTGAAAGCAAATTAAAAAAAAAACAAGGATCAGACCAGATTTATGACAGCAAAAATGAGAAAGCAAATAACATTTGGAGATGCAGTGGAGCTCCTGACACTGAACTTCTGTGGAAGCTTTGGGCTGGATAGTGACTTTGTTCCCCAGACACATCATCAGGAAAGGGCATGAAGACAATGTCAGCTCAGTTGTCAGGGGAATGGAGCTGCTGGTGCACAGCAGAATTTTCTCAAGTGTTTTTTCAGGGCAAGACAACAGAACAGCAAAAACTGCTCACAGAGACACAGCAATGGTGTGGACTTCACCATGCCAGGGCTGCACAGACTGGACCCCATTTCTGCAATCCCACATCGTGGTGCAGTTGCAGTTGCTTCTCTGTTAGGACTTGCCCTATAGGATCTGGTGAGATTTATCACAAGGATTTGGCTTTTTTGCAGCAAAGAGATGTGGAGGCTTTCGGGCAGCAGTGGGTGTCAATGAGCAGGGTACCAGAGTCTCTTGCAAAGCTGTTAATCTTGCTGGATGTATCTGTATTTAGAATTAGAACTATGTTTGTGTATCTACTCATTTGCATGTTAATGGGGCTCTCCAGGGCTTTTCCGTGATCTTTAACAAGAAGAAAGCCTGGCTAATTGAAATTTATTTGAAAAGGGTTTGCTTGCCTCTTGGGCTGAGGACAATAGACTACAACAGCTGAGGAAGGCTGCAGTAGTCTTGTTAGCAGAGTTGGATTTTAATGCCTGAGCATTCCTAGTCTGTCAGGATAAGCTGATAGAGGTGGTGAAGGGTGCACACTGATCCTTTTCCTGCTAACCACCGTAAATTGTTTGGGTCCAGCCTGCTGTGGTGGCTGCTTCCCAGCTGCTGAGCGGGGAGTTCTCATTTAGAGGAACAAAGGACCTGCATGTAAAGCTTTTCATGTCCTGTTGTACACTTCTAACTGTTGAATGTGGCTCCACGGTGTAGCAGTGACAGCCCACAAAGACCTGTCCCAGTCACCACCATTAACCCCTGACCAAGTGGACGATCCTTAAATGCCACACATCACACTCTTTGTTATGTGGCTTTGTTTGTTCCAGCAGCTTTGGTTTTCCCCTTATTCCACTGTCAGTAGAGCAAGACTCTTCTGCCTCAAGTCTAGGGGGTCTTGCAAGCAGCCCCTTGCTTTGTGTGTGCCCATGTCCAGTGGAGCTGTGAGGTGTGGCAGTTGCTGTAGCAGATCCAGGTACTCTGGGAATTACCTCCAGGCTGGGAACATTGTGAGGTCTCCATTCATCAGCTGACCCTTGGCCAGCACCGTCAGTCACACTAGAGTTGGAGGTCAGGATTTCAGCGTGAAAATAATATTTTGGGTGGATGATGATGATTATTTGCTAGGGGGGAAGGGTTGTATGTTTTTACTGCTCATCCTCTGTGGCCTGTGTTTCCAGCTGATTGCTTGAGAGCTGTCCTGGTGTGCATCTTCTGGGGTGCTTTGGTTTCAACCCAAATGCTGGAGTTTCTTTCTGTCTAGTTAGTCACCACAAAACACTGCAGGGGATGATTAACACTTCTCTAATCTCTGTGTTTTAGAACATGTCTATGATTTGTTGGTCTCAGTCCATTTCTTTTCAAGTATTTTATTGCTGGGCCTTAAGTTGAGGTTTTTGATTATGAAGAGTTCATTAGAAGGCAGACAACACATTTCCTAGTACACAGGGTGTAATCACAGCTGAAGCACAGCTGTCAAAATAAAATGAACACAAAGTGAAGCTATTGTTTTAGCTGTGCTTATGGACTCATTAACTCTGAAAACTTCACACTACAGAGTGGTTCTTCCTTCTCATGTGTAGTAAGGATGGGCTACCATGCTGCTGTGACCAAAGTCCAACAGCATTTTGTCTTGCTGTCCTGAGGCAGAGCTGATGGATGTTTGGAAGAAAGCACTGAGTTACCTGTGACCTTGCAAGTCAGGGAAATACAAACGTACCGAAGAGAGGACAAGACTGCCAAAGGAGACCAGAGTTTGGAGGGATGCCTGGATGCCAGGTGGCCTAGGGGTGTACAGGTGTCCTGGTGACAGTTTTCTGCGGGGCAGAGGAGGAGTGGGTGAGGTCTGTTCTCAAGGCAGGCATTGTGTTCAGATCTGATGAACCATTTAGCAACAAAGTGCAAGCACATTGTGAAACCAGAGCTGTTTGTACCATCCAAGCACCTTTCCTGAGAAATAATGTGGCATCTTCTTGTTTTTAAAAAGACACTGAGAGTTCAGGGTAGGATTGATGATATCAGCCTTCCATCCTTTGTATTCCTCCCTATCTCCTGAGACTGAGAGTCACGATTTTATTTCTGCAGCAGAAAGGTAGCAAAGACTCTACCAAAGTGCACAGGCATGGAATTTTCTGCAGCTTTTTGTAAAAGCAATGGAAAGCTGTAAAGGACTGGGAGTTACATGGTTGGCCACGTATCTCTGGAAAGGGAAAAGGAGACCCACAGTATGTGGGGTTGGTCCCTTACACAAATGTAATTGGTGTATTCAGCAAATTGCTCTGTCATTTGTTGATAATTTTGTGGCTCTTTATAATCTACTCTTTTGATTGTCCTTGAACAAATGAGCTTTTATATCTAATTCATTAACCTCTAACATGCTTAGAGCAAATGATGAAACAATTCACCTTTCCTTTGTGCTGGTATTTATGAATTCTTCCTATCTACAAACAAGAAATTATTTAAGTGCATGCATATTACCTTGTATGTAAAGGGGTTTTTCGTTGTCCCGTTCTTATTTTGACTTAGATTTCAGAAATTTTCTTCTGTGCAAAGTTCCTTATAAGTAACTATATATGTTTCTAGCATTGAAAGCCACAAGTACTTAAGGAAAATGGGAAATTCCTTAATAAATGTTTCTATTTGTAATCTGGACATTTTTGATGCAGATCTCATGTGTCTGTTCAAGGACTATTATTTGTTATTAATGGAGAGGGGAGAGCATAGACAAGCCCTGCCTGTAACTCAGATTTCTGACAGTAGCTCTGTTTGGGGTGGTCTGCACTCCAGATCGCTCTCGCTTGCAGGTTCTTAATAATGGCTGATGAGGCCTATTACAACATGAATTATTTATTGGACAGGCCATAAGACTCTAACAGATTACTCAGTACATAGGATAAACAAAAAACCACTACTAGTAGTTAACATGCAGTGCACAATTAAGGTACCTGTATTACAGCTAGCAAAGAAACAGTATAGATTAGGATTCAACATAATTTACCACTGGATTAATGATGGGGTACACATTCAATTCTTCATCTCAGTTCCCTGGGAGAGTATAGCACCCTTCAAAGAAAGGATGTGGTAAATTTTATGTTGGTCCTGAGGAAGCTACACAGGACCATCACCAAGTAAAACATGGAAAGTGTGTCATAAATATATATTTTTGTCCCACCAGCTGGGAAACCTCTTCAGCATTTAGTTAATTGTATCCTTATGATGTTTATTCCTACTCAAATGGAAGACTAAAGGAACATTAATATTACAGAGAAAATATTTCCCTTTACAATAGAATTTTAACTAAGGACTGGGAAAAAAACCCCCAAAACTATGGGCTAAATTAATTCTGCTTGCCTGGAGTAATCTGGAAGCTGAAATGAATTTATTATTTCTTGTCTCAGTATATTAGGATTAAATGGAGTCCTTCATACAAGCATTTCAAAAGCCTCAAAAGGGAATTTCAGAGGCATATCCTGCTGCAAATTTTACCTTAAGTGTGTTTACATCTATTTCAACAGTTGAGTTTTAATGTATGTTAGAGTTCATTTATTAAGAAATGGTTATGAATATTTGTACATGGCAGACAGCAAAATACGATGTCTGACAAGTTTGCCATGACTGATTAAATTCTCTCTCCACTTCCATTAGAATTTTAGGTCTTGTCTTGAAAATCTCATCCACACCCTTGATGTGATTTTTAAATGACATTTATGGTGTGTGTGTGAAACACAGTAACTTCTGCAAGCTCTGTATTTAATAATGAGCATGAGAAAGTGCTTGCAGGTAGTCCCTGGGAAATTATAATGAATTTTTCAGCAGAAGCATCTAGTGCTGACAGGCCCTGGTGGTGAGTCTGCTCACTTTTTTGTATTCCTGTGAGCAGCAAGCCCTGTTTTAGCAGGATTGTAACATAGAAAAGACACCTATTCTCAAAGCCATTTCATGGTCACACATGATTGAGTCAGCCCTTCTGGCTGAGCTCCCTGAGGAAGAAAAAATAACAAAACAAAGAAAAATATATGTATTTACCTGCAAATCCACTCAAAATCAAAGTGAAATCAAAGGGAGAGACAAGGGACAGGAGCATAGCACAGCCAGAAAGCAGAGAATCTCTGGGGAAGCACTGCGGAGAAGTTGCCAGAAATTTTACACAGACAATGGTGACAAAGCCTCATCCTCTGTCAGCTGGTGAAGCTCTGCTGGTTTCTGTACAGAATTTGGCCAGATATTTGCTTGTGGAAGGGAGACTGTCTATGAGTGGCTCTAGCAGGACATATGCACATCAAAAGTCAGTGTTCTTAGCCTTCCAGAATGTCTCTCCCTAAAGGCAGCCTCTCCAATTTTTGTTTTAATTAGGACATATTCCGGTTGCATGAGAGCCACATTTCTGCTGCTAGATGCTCCTGGAGGTAGGAGAGCGAGGCTTATCTCTCTCTCAGCTGGGTGTGCTGAGTCAAAGGCAATGGTTATTTGTGTTTTTTAATACAAAAATGCTCTCTAAAAGCTCCAAAGTAGTTGCAGTGTGCTTATCATCACAGGATCTTGGTGGTGGGATGATGTCTGCTGGTACCAGAACAAAAACTGTAGAATCCAGGGACAAGAACAGGAAATATAGTTATCTTTTAATCTATCTATAACTTACCTTTCTCACCCTCTGCTTTTCAGAGATTTTCTAACCAAAACACTGTGTTTGATTGGTTCAGGCTTAGCTTTTGTATATTTAGCTAGTTTTGAAAAAAATTTTGTTACTGACTCATAGGTCAGTTGCTCCTCCCGTGTGCCATGACCACACATTTTAATAAAAGGTAAACCTCTGCTGGCTGTAAAGTTGAAGTGGGAGAAGATGCTGATGTGTTTATTTCCAGTACTTTTTAACTCCTGTTCAGGAAGACAGGCAAACACAGCACTGTGCAAAATGTGCCTAAAGCTACAGTTCTTTCATTTCCCTGCACGGTGCCCATAAGAATTATTAAACATTGTTTTCACAAGGCAGGCATTTGTTTTTTATATCAGGACTGGAAGATACACTGGGGTTTAAGAGATTTATATCTCTTGCTTCTTATAATTGTTTCTGTAAATGAATGTGAGAGTTGAATCACTTAGCATCATTGTCTTGGCTGGAAAAAAACAAGGTGCTTAAATTTGGCTTATTTTCATAGCCAGGCAGGTGATCTGCTTTTTCTGAGAACACCTTGGTGTTACAGTTTGTTACTGCATGTTTATTGCTGCCTTATCCATGGGAAATAGGAAAAAAATATAGGAACTGCAGCTCATGCTGTCAAAACTCTGGGATATCTTTGAAAATATGGATTCTCCATATGTGAAAAAGATTTATTTTCACAGGGACTGTTCACATCCTCAAATTTTCCTGATTTTGCCAGCTTAGCTGATTTTACTGGTTCCAATTTACCTGGCACCAGCTGTGAAAATCAGGATCCTGGATGTCTGTCACCAAAGACAAGTTTTTCTTGTAGAATATTCGGTAAACAAAACTGGGTGTGTATATGTTCATACTATGAAAGTTTGCAATTCCTAGTTTAGCCATTTTATTGTCTTGCAACCATTTTTCCATATACATGGTGTACTATTACAAATTAGAGATGTGATTTTACTGCCAACACTGAGTCAAATTTTATTTTAAGGACATTAGTTCAGTCAATGTCAGGGTTTTTGCAAGTTTTTTACTTTTGCGAGTAAAGATAAATAAAAATTTTAAATATTTAATATTTGGATTTATTCACATTTTTCCCTGTAAAAGGGAATTATTTTGAGATACTGAGAAAAATACATTATTCATAATTTTATGTTAGAAATGAGAAAATTGATAGGAGGATTTTGGCATGGACCATAAAATCCCATTAGCAGTAGTGGATTAAGACAACCTAAGAGGAGAAATATATTTAGACCAGATTATTACATAGGAGAGCTACAGGTTAACCTATGCCTTCCTGATTATTTTGTAGGACTTTAGGATATTAGTTTATTTTATTCATTAATTTACCCTCTTGAAATTAATATTTAGTGAGCAAAGTTTCAGAATAAGTCCCTCTGCCAAGAGAGGTTTGTAAATTGAAGCTATTGAGTAAGCAGGAGTTTTTCTGTATTAGTTTTTGCTCTTCTGTTGTCCTGGACTGAAGGAGAATACTCTGTTCTCGTGCAGCTGAGAGTCTTCACAGGTATTTTTTCCTCAATAAAATTCTTGAAGAAATTTTCCATCCTTGTTCCCAGAGAAAGCACCTTTCTGTAAGCAGGTCTGCAACGTTTGAAATGTTCCCGTTGCTCTCCTTGGGGCCGGCAGGTTCGTCTCTGGCAGGGAGATAATAAGGATATTAAGATGCAGCATTACAGTACTCCTGTAATCTCACAGTGGAGTAATTAAATCTAGTAGCTGGATACAGGGCAATATGTCTGTTTGAAGAATAGGGTGTCGCTAATTACTTTTTGTGATTGAATGTCTTGATAGTCCAATGCAGAGTCAAAATGCAGTAGACTGTCAGTGAGCTGTGCTCCTGGCAGCAGAACTCCCCTTTATTTCCACGTGCCTAGAGTTAATGCACTTGGGCAGGTACAGAAATCTCTTGCTCTATAGCTGATGGCTGAATAAGCCCACAGGACTCTAAACTAATAAAATGCACTGGTAATCCTAGGTGAAAACCAGGGGAAAAGAAGTTGATATTGAACAACACTGGATATTCTCAACGGAGGTGACCGTAACTCTTGGCCCTTTGCCTCCCTGGCTTTTCCCAGCAATATAAAACACTACATATTCAGTGCTTTCAACATTGGTTTATCATCTGTGTTTTCACTAAAGTTCATGTTCCTTAAATTCCCCTGCAAACTCTGCAGGGATGGTGTCATCCAGGACAGGAGGATTTCAGCAGAAATTGCTCCATTGCTATCTCAACTTGGTTTGACCTCTCAAAGCGCAGTATTGCGAAAGACAGACAACTTCAACTACGTAATGAGGTACTAAAAAAACTCTTTCTTTTCAGCTGCATCTTGCTCCAGAGGCTTGCTTTCCAAAGTCAAGCAGCCTTTTAGTTTGGCAAAACACTGAGAGTATAGCCATGGGTTCAACCTGTGCCACGAAAAGCATTTAAAAGGTTTCATTTGCATAAAAATACCTTCAGAAGTTGCTTATTTCTTAATGCTTATTTAAAATATTAATTTTGGACTGCATCAGATAATTTCCATTTATTTTTTTGCAATACATTCTTTAAGGGCATTCTATAGCATGGAGTTCACGGCAACAGGGTTGTTGCTGGTAAATTCTTGGAGATTCTGTTCTAAAATATATCCAACATTCACCAAAGCCTAATGTTTGAACACTATTTTTGCCTCATGTTACAGTTTTGACCTATTTTCCTGTTTTTTTGTGTTTTCTTTGCTTCTTTCTTGTCTACATCTTGTAGCTTCTCACGAAAAGTTTCATATAATGGCCATTAAGATCAGCAAGAGGCATTGCAGGTAAACATGATAATGTTCATTCATTTTTAAAAATCCAGCTTATTTTTAAAAAGAAAAATTCACCAACCTCATTAGGCTAAAGGTGGACGTTTCACCTGGGGAGATGTGGTTTCACTCCAGTGACGTATGGGAGGAATTAAATCTGTTGTCTATAGCACAGCAGGCATATTATCTATTTTATTATATTTGTAATATCTAGCTTAAATATTTTGGAGAACCAACTTGAAGACCCAGAAGTATCTAAGTGAAAGTTTTTCAGATGATAGGAGGAGAAGCCTCAGAGATGCAATTAAGGTTTGATGTGCTCTTGTTAAGCTCTTCTCTAGGGCTGCAGAAATAGTTTTGACTCAAATGTTCTGTGCAGGTCAGGTTGTGTGGGAGCTGTAAATGAGACATGAAGGATTTTCAGGTAGGTTTAATGGATTTTATTAAAATGTAGTTGTCTAAACAGCAGCATCACAGAAGGGGAAAAACTAAAGGTTTTTAAACAAATCTGTTCTTAGTCTCCAGCAAAGGTCCCAAGAAAGCATCAGGTGCTGTTTTGTGCCACGGAAATGTCAATAATGTAGGGAATTACAATTTGAGGAAAATGGGCTACTGCATTTTTTTCCTTAACACAGGTGAATAAAGAACATCTGATTTCCTAACATTTTAGCCTAGCAACCTTGGTAAAAAAAAAAACAAAAACAGAGATAATAATAAATATATATCTAGACACACACATACAGCTCCAGCTAGAAAATCAGCTGAAATTTACACATTACATTCAGAGAAAAGCACATACTGTCTCTCTGCAGGACAGTCTGGGGATGTGAAATATTTTGTACTTATAAATTTTGACAGGTTCCCTTTCTCTCTGAGAGAAACAGAAATACCAGAAACAAAAATACTATATGCACAAAAAAGAAAATGGAAAAAGGAAAATGAAAAGGTTGGGAGGGTCAAAAGAATTTTCTCCATCTGGAGAAATCTGTAACTCAGGGGGAATCCACAGGTAGCTGATTAAGGCTGCTCTGTGCTTCTGGGCAGTCCTGGGAGTATGATCCATTACTGCTACCATATAAATCTGAGACTTAAAGCCTTGCTTCTGGAATATGTAGGCAGCAGTCTCATTATTCAATCATTATTATTTTTAAACAGAGGGAACTATTTCAGGGGTTGGTGGTTTGTTGATTTTTTTCCCCTTGCTTTGCTGATCTGGTGTTTGTAGCTTGTTAACATTGTATTTAAATGGCAGTGAAAGGTAATGCTCTCTAAACCAAAATGATTATTTAGATAAGCTGTGTCCTCAAAACACTTTTTTCTTTCTACTGAGAAAACAGTTATTTGTCTGGTGCTGTGTTCCTGCCTGCCACATCTCTTTCAGCAGCTTGTTCATAGGCACTGCAGACACAGGGCAGCAAAACCAGAGCAGCTCTTTGGCCATTTTTCATCACTGACAGTGCAGCTAAACCTTCATGAAAGCTCTGTCTGCAGTACAGCAGCTACCTGACAGAGGAGCTGCTCCCAACTGCAAGGAACAGAATTGCTTTTTCAGAGCTGGGGCCCTCTATCAGGTTGAAAATTTAATTTCCAGATGTTTGCTGAGGGATCCTTTGTAGCCCTTGCACTGCTCAGTGGCCATAAAGAAGTCTGTAGTGAAATGGCAAAAGCGGTGCCTGTGATTGACAACCACCATCACCCTTCCTTTTAATTTAGGATGCTGGAATAGGATTCCAGTATGTGCTGTTGCTTAAGACTTGTTCTTTCACAATGAAGGCATTGTAGGACCATAAAGTGGAAGAATTTCTTTTGTGCCAGTACAATCATCCCATGTACAATTTATGAGCCAAGGGAATTAAAAAGCAGAAGAGAAAGTAAGTCATATTCTGCTCTTTGAATGCAAAAAAGCTTTCCCAACTTTTCAGAAACACAGGTGTTGGGTCTGGAAGTGGAGTCAGACAGAAAAGGGAATCTGTGGGGTCACACAGCAAGGATCCAGTGTGGGCCTGGTGCACACTAGCTGCCAGTGCTTAAAGGAATTTTGATATATCTTCAAGGATCGTAAATCTATTTTATCCCAAAATGCAGGATCACAAATCCTCATTTAATTTTGTAGGGTCACTGAAAGAAGTTGCTTTGCTGGTACACTTGGGCTTGTCATTTTAATATACGAGCCGTGACAGAGGAAGGGACAAGGCTGGACCAGCACAAATCTGGTGGCAGAAGTACCAAAACTGCTGTCCATGATTGTGAGGCCAGTGTCTCCTCAGCAGTAAGTGCACTCAGCATTTCTCATGAGCAAATCCTTTTAGTGTCACTGGAGTTTACAGGATTTGACCCATTGAATTACATAAATACCTACACGTTACAACCCTGTAAAATGCTAAATGTCCTTCTCTCACGTTGCTGAAGGCACTCAGTTCCCATTGACCTCCAGATGAACTAAATAAAAGCTGATGTCAAAGGGAGTTAAACACACTCAAAACCTTTCCTTCTCTTTGGGAAAGTGGTGAACATTAAGGAAAGCTATTATATCAGATATCTAGTCTGGATTTTTTTTCTTCTGCTAGTTTCTATTTGTATGTGAATATATGTATATTCATTGATCTTACAGGTATGTGTAAAACATAGGACAAATAATGCTCACCACAAAAATGAATAAATCTGGAAAAATCATAGTTGATGTAAAGTGGCTGTTTTAAAGGAAAATTGCTCCTTGTAAATTACATAGTCCACTCTTAGAAGTTTTAAATTAAGTTATGTGTAGATATTGATTTTTCTCATGAGTTACAGATCTATAACTTCAATAAAAATCTTTTTGTGTTCAGCAGCATTGTTGAGTTAGGAGTTTTCTTGTGTAACTGAACTTAGGCTTCCATAAAAGCATCCTGTTGCTGCAGACAGGGACTGTTGTGCCTCTGACTCCTTGGGGTGACTGATGTCCAGCCTGAATGCAGATGTTGTCCTTGAGGTTGTGTGTGCACTAGTGAGGATGCTCTGGTGTGCTCTGCTGGGGAACGATTGTGCTGGATAACAGCTGTAATGGATAATGTGCCCAAACCCGCAGAGATTAGCCCTGACAAGATATGTGCTTGTCAGGGTTTATAAGATTAAGTTCTCCAGAGGTGACCTCAAGCTGTGGCTACCACCCGAAAGCTGAAAGCAAAGCAGACTTTGATTAATGACCCTCACCAGGCACTTGTTTCTCTATCAACGCCCAGACAGGCTTGTCTTCTGAGGCCAGGAGGCTTGAGGTGCAGTGACACAGGTGCTGAGGAGCGTGCTCTGCATGGCCTCATGCTGAAAACTGCTGTGGGAGCCCCTTGAGAATAGTTTGTCCCACGACATTTTCACTTTGACGCCTCCCAGTGCCACCCAGTACTCAGTTTGATGAGACTGGCTCTCTGCAGGAAAGTCCTTCCCAATGGGAGTTTTAGGGCTTTTGGTTTGTGGAAGGGGCTAGCAGCAGGTTTGTTAGCTAAAGAAGTAAGAAGAAGCTGATAAGGAGCTTTTTCTAAGGCTGTAGCTAAGAGATTGAGAAAAGAAAGATAATATTTTGCAGTTAGATGAAGTATTTTTAGAAAGCTAGCTGAAGTTATAACTTTTCACTAATAGCATTATGTTGACTTATTGTAGCTAACAGCTAAGGTAGAAGAAGTATAAACAATTTGAACGTGTATAAAAGTTAGCCATGTTCAAAAATAAAGAGTTGCCAACTGAGACTGCTTGTAGTCTCTGCTTTGTGTCGTCACTGCCTCGACAGCGACATATTACAGCGACCTGAGTGGATCGCTGGGGATGGTGAGAGATGGATGAGAATCTTGTTTCTTGATCAGAAGGCTGGATTTATTGATATATGATATATAATACATTATGACTATACTAAATAGAATAAAGAGAGAAGTTGCAGAGGCTTCCCAAGCTAAGAATAGAAAGAAAGAATCTATAACAAAGTTGTGTCCAGGGACTCTGTCCCCAGCTTGCTCCTGTGATTGGCCTTTAATTATAAATATGGGAACATGAGCCAATCAAGGTGCATCCCATTGCATTTCACAGCAGTTGATAACAATTGTTTACATTCTCTTTCTGGGGGCCCTCAGCTTCCCAGAAAATGCAGAAATCTGAAAGAAAAGATTTATGTGAAAAAATGTCTGCGACAGCGACATTGGTGACTCATGAGGGTCCTGAATCATGCACAAAATGCCCATGATGGTGTCTGGGCCAGGAGATCCATGCAGAGCAGGCACCCAAGGAAATAGTGCAGCATCAATTCTCGCCCATGGGAAGTTGTCCACAGAGTGCTGGTCTGACTGATTTCACACAGCCCAGGTGCTTCTTTCGTGTCTAATTCAAAATTCTCTGCATTTCTTTGAATGTTGGGTTTTCCCTTCATATTTCTGCCCCTGTGTCATTGTTTTTTGGTTCGATTGTTTACACCATCTCAAAGGCCATGTTGCTCATAGTAATGCTAATTTCCTAAATTAACTTAGAATTTCCGGTTGCTGGTCCTTAAGCCCTGGTTGTTTAATTTGCCCACTGATTTATTTTGTTCTTCTTATAGCATGTGATGTTATTTAATTTTTTTTTTTTTTTTGTTTCAATCCCAAGTAATTATTACCCCTTCCCCCTCCCCAAATTACAAAGAGTACATTTTGGACTTCATGACTCCAGAATGCATCACCACCCTCAGAACCTGTGAAAAACCAAGAGTAAGACTGAAAGGTAGATTTATTTGGAAAAAAATACTCTGCCTTCTACTTCATAGACCACACCACAGTTACAGCTGGGACGGTGCTGAGGTAGAGTGATCCTCCCAGGAGTTTCTTCAGGGTCTGCCATTACAAATGCACAGCAAAAGGCACAAAAATAACCACACTTGATAGGCACTAAGGACAAAACCCTTCCCTGCAGCAGCTCAAAATTCAGTTTGTGCTAAATGTCCTAAATGGCTTTCCCTAGATGGAAATGCATTCCTGAAGTCAAGGAAGCCTTTAGGGGCAGAAAAAAAGAAACCATACCAGGGCAAAGATTTGTGAACATATTCCAATTAGTGTGTTAAAAGGACTTTATTTTTTTCAGTTGTTCTACAGAGTGTGTTTTACTGATAATCCAATTCACCCTCTGAAAATAGACAAGTTTTAGATGTTCTGCAAGAGTTGTTTCAGATAATTCTTTATCAGCAGAAATTGCTCAAAGAGCTACATTGTAAAGTCTTCCTTCATTCACTGATAACTTCAGATATTAAAAAAAGTTAGAAACAAGATAATTTATTAAAATCCCTACTCTTTCTCCACTTGAAGATTTAAAGGAATTGATTAATTTTAATGGAAAATAAAAACCTTCAAAATGTCATTTTTCCAGAATTACCCACAAATATGACTGAAATAGATTTGCCTTGGGATCTGAGAAAATTGTCATTTTTAGCATGTTTTTAGCTAGGAAAAACCATTTCATGGGAACACACTTGTCATCTTTGAGGGATGTTGAAAACAATAATTTTTCATGATGAGCTAGAGGGAATATACGGTACTTGCATGTGTAGTAAAGTGAATTTTTATATGCCATTAATTATCAGTTTCTGAAAGTCGATGAAGAAGATGCTCAGATGATCTGTCTGGGATGCTTTCATCTGCAGTGCGGGGTATGATTTATCTCCTATCAGCCAGAGAACAAATCTCTCTTACAGATTAGAAGTTAAATTTTCCTGTGAACCCTGCTACATTCCCCATTCCTGTGGTGTCCCTTTGCATTCTGCAGTGCCCTCTTAAGGTGTGACAGAAATATTGCTCAGGATGGCACTTTCCAGTCGTAATTCTTTCAAAATGTTTCACTTTGAGCACACAAAAAAACAAACAAGCATCGAAGGAAAGCGATGTTTCGGAAGTGATGTTTCAAAAGCGATTAAAAATTAAGGTGTACTTTACATAATGAAGAAACCTTCTTCTGTCACCTCTTGTATGGGACAACAGTGAGTTACCACTTTTCCCTCTGTTCAAAATCCCATTTCGATTCCAGCCATGCAAAATTAATGTATTTCATTCAATCCTGTCTAAGGGTTTACTCCACAGCACACAATACATGGGGTTACTGCCTTCCAGAGCTGATGGAGCCAAGGCTTTGGGATGAGATCAGCAATATTAATGCAGGTCCAACAAATCAATGCAGCCACGGGCCCTGAGCACCAGCGCAGTAAACAGTTGGCTCTCATCTCACATGCAGCAGTGTCAGTTCCTGCTTGGGCACAGCTCCTGCAATTTGTTTTCATTTGTGTTGAACCACCAGAGTCTTTTGTGCTGCCATTAGCACTTTGGAAACATTAGGGAGCAAAGTGAGATGGATTCCAATCCATAGATGTTCAAAATCAAACTAATCTTTTGTAGCTGAAAGTGAAGCTCTGAGAAGCTCGGAATTTCTCAGTCATTTCTCCAAATTCATTGTAGAAATCATCAAAGCACTGTTTTTCTGCTTTATCTTAGTTTGAAAAGGAGAAGTTACTACTCCTGACTAGACAGTGTACTTTATATTCCAAATACAACCCAGTGCCTGCTCAAACTGAACCCTCATTTATTCTTTAGAATACATTGTCTACAAAATTGCTACAGAAAATAGTATCTGTGGGAGAGCAGAATGTAGCCAGCAAAACTAAAATTTGAAGCTTACCAAACAAACATAATTAAAAAAATTTCTTTTAAATAAACAGTTTATCTTTGGGGTTAGCCCACACAGTTCTCTGTCCTATTTTGCTTTCTGTGCATGCTGTCAAGCTTGGTAAATTTTTTAGCAGCTGTCAAATTAAATTTATTACCAAAGAGGTCTATGCTCTTGTGCAATCCAGAAGGGAAAAGCCCTGCTGACTTGGTTTTGCTTCAGCTATTTTCTTTACTACACTAAAAGCCTCGTATAGTTAAGATTCATGAACAGCACTAGTTAAACAAAATTTTTCATCTGCTAAGAATGCAAGTGTTAAATGAATGGGATGGAATTGGAGAGCTGGGGTGGGCAGACCACAATTGGAGGTGCTCTGAAAGAAGCAGATTTCTGATGGTGTTTGGCTGAGGGAACCTGTAGTTTTTTCCCTTTCCCTAAATTCCCTTTTTTGAGGGAGGAAAGCTGCCAGATCCATGACTGAGGGGTCTGAGGATGTGTCCCCAGTGCTGTGCAGTGAGATGTCACTGTAAATGTCAGCACTGCAAAAAACCTCCTAAAGTACCATTGAGAATATGGCAAAAAAGGAATAAGATCAAAGGGGGAAGGAGGGGGCGATAAGTATGTTGTAATGTGTTTAAATTTATTAAATATTCCAAAAATCCTGATTTTTTTTTTTTTTGATAGAAAATATGCACTAAACTTCATTCACAGAGCCTGGACTGTGCCTTACCTCCTGCTCTCCCTTCTACTCCAAAGCTGTGCTACCTTATTCTGACATGCAACCATCTGGTCCAAGTCTGTGAAGTGAATTCTTTACTGCTCTGCAAGTCTGGGTCACTGGCAAAGCACTTCTGTGTTGTCACTCCTGAGAAATTAAAGTTCAGTGAGTCCTTCTCCTCACTTGTGAGGAGCAGTCACAGCAATGAACAGCAAGAGGCAGGAGGAAATTAGAGGTATTTATTTTCAATTCATTTCTGCAGAAATGTGCACAATTCTGCTCCCAACAACCTTCATTTAGGTGAGGGTGTCTGTGCCACCAACAATTTCCACTCAAACTAAAAAGCTTGGAGCTCAACTAAATGAAAGAAAATATATTCTGTAAAACAACAATAAAACAAGCAAACAATCTACTGCCACCCCCACAATCTCCAAAGCACCACACATGGAAATGGAGCAATTTGAACTCCCAAGAGTGATGTTGCTTTGATTTTTAGTGGATGTAAAGAGATGCTGATCAGCTCCTGAGCAGAAGGGATGAGGAGGGGTGAGCAGTCCAGCACCTCAGCTTCAGGACTGTCCTGGACCTGTGCTGACCTTGACTCAAGTCTTTTATCGTTGTGTGATCCCTCTCAAATACCTGGATTCTCTTTCTTAGCATTATTTACATTTTATTGATCAACTTCAGCTTTTTTCACATGGGACCCCACCCCATCTGATGATCATACCAGGATGACTTGAGCTTTGCCACTTTATCTTTACAGCAAGTTTAATTTAACTCAAAGTCAATAGGATCAATCTGCCTCGAACAGATTTTAGTTTTTCCTCAGCAGGAGGAATAAATGAATTAACTCAACATCAAAAGTTGCATCATTTGCCACCCAGGTCTGCTAATGAGGGTATCATTGTTATCAGTTTTGTTCTATTTACTACATCAGTTCTTTATGAGGATTGTATTAATATAGCTTCAGGTTAAGTTTTATAGTTGTTACATTTTGGGGGAAATTATTATTTGCATAATACCCATATTATCCTCTGTTCTTTGCCTGTGTTTTTCAAATTTGCCTTGTCTTGCATAACAGATATTATTGATGTGAGTGATTCACCTAAATTTGCAGAAAATATCACCTTGGTACACTCTTTAGTATATTTTCTGTGTTTGCAAAATGTTTAATTTTGTTGGGGAATGTAAGAACAGAAAAATTCCCTTTTTTTGCAGTCTCTAAAAGAATTCCATAGTCCTTAAGAAAAATATTATAGTACAGTTTTACAAAGGTCCCAGTAGATTTACACTGAATATTTTAATTTTTAAAATTTTTTATGCACTAAGGTTGCAATTTGTAAAGACTTCAGCACTGACCCAACTCCTTTCCTCCTGAAGTCAGTGGAAAACAGAGATTGATTTCAGCAGGAGCAGAGTAAGCCAAGAGCAGGTAATTATGAAAATCATACCCAAGTGGGAGTAGACCTAGGTTAAATATTGAAAAGTGCCTCGCTGACTGAGGACTGTGAGTGCTATTGATTTTATTATTGCCTCCAGGAGCAAACGTGGAACTGCATTTTGGTGTTTCTTGGGCTCGGGTTGCCTTTCAGGTTAGGAACTGTCCCCCTGCTCAGTGGTCACACACTGGCCTGTCCATAAATTAGGATATATAAATTAAATATACCTTTATTTACTTGTATTCTGCTATTCATGGCTGCAGAGCTCCCAGTGATTCAGAGATCCCCTCGTTGTTATCCACACCCAGGCAGTGGCATTTACCATGAAAGTGCTGCTCCAGATGAGTGAGGGTGTCAGGGTAATTAGTGCTGTTGCTTTTTACAACGAGCAAACTGGAAGTGGAAGGCAAAGCACCGCATAAAAGCTGATAAAAATACATTTCTGCATCAACTTTGAGCTACAGCCTCAAATCTTCTAATCTGCCAGGCTGAAACCTGCAATTTGCTCCCATTCAAAACACCCAGGGAAGTCATGGGCTTTTTTCAGCTCTTGATCAACTCCCCCAACATTGTCATTCTGGTTGCTCATTTTCAAACAGAAATCTGAGCTGATGGTTCTAATTGCCATGAAGCCTCTGCACACAGTCTGACTGTTTTAAGAGCTGGGAGTCAGGGTCTATAACATTCACTTGAGTCTTTTTACACAGGAAGAAGAATGGGAAGGACAAGACATGAATGAGAATCAGCAACCTTCTGATTGAAGTTTGGGGGTGTTGTTAATGTAACTCCTACTGTAAATTTTATCCTCTGTTCCAATTTTGTGGCATTTGACTTGGTTTCTGTAGTGTTCTTTGTGTTGTTATCTCTAGGATCTCTATATGAAACTTGCAGAACCACTGCTAGTGAGTTTCTCTAAATGTTACTGATTTCAGCTGTGTTCTGACTTTGGCCTTTGCTTCCATCTTTGCACCACCAGTGAATTTCATTCCTCTACTTCATATAATCTGGTTTTGAGTAAATGATATAAGAACTGTGCATGTGTTGGGGGCCTTGATTATCCCTCTGATATCAAGCTGGCAGCTCTGGAAATCTCGAATTGCTTCTATTCTATGTACCTTTTTAATGTCAAACTAAAATAATTTGGAGCGGAAGATGTCTGATTTTTTTTTTTTTTTAAAAAGCTCAGCTCCTCCTTAAGTTAGATGTGTATTTGTGCAATACTCCTTTTACCTTAGGCAGAGTTCTTGTGGATATTAGTTCAATTGCATAATAGTCTTGTAAAGTAAATAAAATATTATCTTCACAAATAAAAAGCCCTGAGGACAAGGAGCTAAGACTTTATAGGATAGTGCTGGAAATCTGAGTGCATCGAAGATTTGACCTTTTCATTCAGATCACATTATTTCCTCCATGAGAACACCATGTGATCATAGATATCCATTATATCAACCCAGCAGGACTCAATTAAAGAGAGAATGTTGAATTATTATAGCTTTCCATTACTATCTAGTTTTAATACATTAGATTCCTGCAAAACTTGGAAGATATTTTTGTTTTCAGTCAAGTTGTATTTTTAGGAGCTGTATAATATTACCTTATGGTCATAAGCATCAATAATAATTACTGTATTTTGTTAATTAAATCAAGCAAATATACTTGATGTACACAGCTGTGGCACCTCCTCTGGAATGCCAGGTAAAACATCCTCTAATGCTGCTTGCTCAAAGAGCTCACAGGTAGGATAAGGTGTTGATCAGGACTAGGTGGGTACAGCCTGGTTATAATTATAATTAACGGGCTGAGTTATAATTTTTTTCCTTGTGTAGAGTGATGTAAATTGGGATAATTGTGTGAAGTGAAATTACAGTGGCATTAAACTGCTCTAAACAGAGTCAGATTTATTTCATGTTTGCAGTTTGGTTATGAGATTTCCTGAATGAATTCCTAGCTCCTTGAAGCCAACAGCAAAACCTCCGCTGCCTTCAAATGCATCATCATTTTATCTCGTATCTATTTGCCTGAGAACATCCAGAATGTTTTCAGACATCATCATCATCATAATCACTAAAACATTCTCATAGTGCCAATGGGACCAATTTCCTGACTACCTTCAGTGAATAGTATTTTGTCAGTCTGTCATATTATTTAATGCCATAAAACAATCCTCATTATAGATTCTCTTCTATCTTACAAAATATTACTATCTGTTTTTTCTTTCAGCACACTTAAACCTCTGTATCCTGTTAAGACTTTGATCACTTCAATACCAAAATAGCTTTTTGACAGAATTTTTCCTTCAAGGCCATATTTTTTTCTCTGTGTATGCTACCACATATATTTGGAAAAGCTTCTGTTGCCCTTTGAGTAGAAAGGGGATTCTCTATTCTTTAAAACCTTAAATATACCTTTATTTACTTGATATTCTGCTATTCAATACCCAGGATTTCATTGCTGAGCTTTCTGTTTGTTTTATATAGAATAGAGAGTAGGTGTTATCTCTGATAAACCAGGGGTTCTCAGGAGGAAAATAGATGAGGATTTTAAGGGAAGGATCTTCCACTTTTCCAGGCAGCTTAACAAACTTGTTTTTAACATGGCCAGAAACTTAATATCAAATACTGAAAGGGAAAAATGCATAGGATAGAAATTCAGTAGTAAAACCTCAATAGAAATGCAGAGAAATTCAGCAAAATACAGCAATGGAAGATGCAGACTGGGAGTCTGAAAAATGCAGACTGGAGAGGGAGACGCTCAGCCAATTCTTGTGTGCCCATGCAATCCTTAGCTGGATTAGAGAAAATTACTCTGTGGCTCTCGCTTAATTTTTAATCTAGATTTTGATTATTTTTATGCCTAAGTGTTGTCAATATTCTTTTAAAGTTTGTAATTTACAAAAGTAGAAAAGCCCATAAAAAAGTGGGGGTCAAATCCATAGCTAAACACTTCCCAACCTGATGAAAGTTTGGCACCCAATGTATGATGTGTAAAGCACCATGACACATGGAGAAAAAACACATTTGTTTTTCCCTGGTTGAATCATCACTGTGGTTTCACTTGAGCTTTTGGTGACCTGTATCAGCTCAAGATCTGTGATGTTATGATGTTAAATGAAGAGGAAAGAAATCTGAAGTTTTAAATCAAAATGCATTTTTTTTTTCCACTTTTTTCCCCCTAGAAAATAAGTCTTCATCCACTGGAGAGTTATGTACAGAAATCATGTTCCAGCTACAGAAGTCTGCAGAGTTGATGTAATGAATTTACAGAAATTATTTTAATCTGTGATATTTTAGCAATTTCTCCCTATTCCCACTGCAGCAGGGTTTGATTTTCCTATGGCTGTACCATCTCTACAAACAATTTGTAAACAGGGAAATAGCAAAATTAATCAAATAAATTACCCCCAAAGGAATTATTGACTCAATTCAAGTATTTCCTTGAAACAAACCAAGAAGTTTTCAACTCATATGCCTTGCTATGAGAATCAAAACTGATTTATTTAAAATAGCTTTTTATAACAAAAAGGAAAACAATTAATCTGACATAAGTGCAGACTATGGTGGTTTTCAGCTAGTTTGGGGTACCAGCTTTTAAAAAACAGAACCCTACACAAATCAGGGGATCCAAATTCTATTGTCTCTCTCATCCCTCTTGAGAATATACAGTCATAAAATGTTCAGAAGTGGCTAAATGAGTTAAAAACATTTGTTTCTTTCGGAGGACAGGTCCTTAAGTAGCTTTGGTGCATTTAAACATAGTGATGTCACAGGGTAGCTGATACGTCCCTATGGTGCTCCATGGTGGTTTCATTTGAGATATAAGGCTAAAAACTTAATTTTTATATTAAAAAGTTTAATGAAAATTTGAAAAACAAGCATCTAGAAAATGTAAGCAGTGAAATGTTTTAATAAATATTCCATATTAATCGGTAAATAGACCTTTGATTTTTTATTTTAACGGCTTTTAAGATTGAAAGGTAATAAAGTGAGAATATTTTTATAATCATTTTGTTCTTCAGAAGTGTCACACTTCTGATTTTGGAATTATGTCTGACTCCTTCATTATGGAATTTTGATTAGTCTATTAGCCTGAAAAATAATGACCTGAACTATCATAACATGAGGCACAGTCAACAAAACGAAAAATCTCTGTTCCCAGCTTTCCTTGAGAATATTGAGCATCACACCTGCTACCCTGACACACATTTTTCTCACTTTCTCTCACACTGATGGGTAAAGTTCTCATGTTGAAACTTGTTTGCTCACGGTATATGGTGAGATCATGCCTTTCAGTGGAGGGCAAATGTTAAATTTATTAATCCTGAGGAGTTCCAGCATGTCAGATGCTGAGGGTCAATCAAAACCAAGACTGAGCAGCAAAGAGAAGGAACAGCCAATGGCATGAGTATATAATTTCATTTTGGGGGCTGATTTGAGCCCCACTGCTCCAGAATGGATAGTTTTGGCTTTGGTTTTGTTTTTCTGTTGTTTTTTTTTTCCTGATTTGTATATTCTTAATAGCAAACAGTCAACAGTGTTTCTGCATCCTGCCACTATTTGCATTCCCTTATGTCTTTGTTAATTAACCTGGCTTAGTAGGATAAAGCAGGGATGGGATGCGTCCTTTGTATTTGACACAAAACATGGAATAACAGGTTTGGTTGGAAGGACGTTGAAGCACATCTCATTTCACTCATTGTCATGGCAAGGTCACCTTCCACTACCCAAGTTGCTCCAAGTCCTGTCCAACCTGGCCTTGGACACTTCCAGGAATGGGGAATCCACAATTTATCTGGCAACCAGGTCCTCACACCATCACTGGAAGGATTTATTCCCAATATCTAATCTGTACCCACTCTCTTTCAAGGCTTTAGGGCCGCAATGCCTCCATAGTGGCCGAACAATTTTGACAATCCTTAAGAAGTTAAAGATGAGACATTTTAAATAAAATAATTGAAGGCAGATTAAAAATTGCTGGTTCTGGGAATGAGTTTATTTGGGGATGAATTTGGTCAAATAGCTTATCCTGGAGGAGTGTTACTGTTCAGAAACACATAATCACATAAGCGATTATATGCGGTGCTTTTATTAAGAGCTCTGGGAATCGGGGTGTTAGAACCCAAATCTAATTCTGACCATACACCCGAGATGATCATGTTTTTATACTCTATCATTATATAACTTTCATGTTAATTATTAAACTTATATTCTTCTATTGTATACACAGATTTCAGCTAAGCTTAGCCGCCCTCTGAATTTCCAACATAGTTTCTCATTATTCTTCTTATGGTTATATAATAATTGTATTTAATTACTAAACAATCATCACATCTAACAATTATATAATTTATCATACTGCTTACACAGGTGCAGTTGATCTGGGAAAACACAAAGCTTAACATTTTAGATTCTATCTTTAACTTTTTCCAGGGCTCCACTATCAGGAGGACAGGGTAAGTGTGTGACAGTTCGGTACTCCTGTGTGGAAAGAAGCTGAGTGCAAGAAAGATGCTGCTGATTTCACAGAGGAAGGAGGGCAGTTCAGGGGTCTGGCCTGAACTCTTGCCTTGGATCAATACCATGAAAAAACAGAGCTTAAAAACATGAAGAATTGGCTGCTGGGGTGAGATGGCCCTAAATCAGAGGTGGAGAGCAGAGTTAATAGCAGGTCACACGGGGTGCTGGCAGGGGCAGTGACTGTGAGCAGACACCAAACGAGCCCCTCACGATCTATTGCCCAGGACCCTCATTTGTTTCTCCAGAGGAGGATTTTTGCAGCCTGTGGAAAGCTGCATCTGCTGTCAGGATGAGGCATAGGACAGGCTTTGCTCTGCAGTTTGTACTGATGGAACAGCGTTTAAAAACCACGGGCTGGTTTTATATGTGAAAGATTGAGCTGGATGGAGCTCCAAAGGGGATGGGTTCTGTAGGTGTGGGGAGAAGGAGATGCATAATGGGAAGCAATGGGTCCCAGCAGGCATCCCTCTGCTCGTAGGAGCTGAAGAAAGGCTGGCACTGATGGAGCCACTGCTTGACAAAATGAACAGTGGGGATTACATGAACGGGGAAGCGTCTCCCCCTCCAAGGTACTGTCACCCTGAAACAGGCCAAATTAAGAAGCATGATCTCTTTTGTTTGCTGTACTCTGTGGCTTTATAATTCCTCAGTAGCTCTGCCTTCAGTTCATCTAAGACATAAACTTAGGTTTGGCACAGCAAAAGGTCTTTAAGAATCAGAGCCTCAATATGCAGTTTCTGTCTACAAATTACCATTAATTTGTGAATTCTCTTTAAGAATTCTGGGGGGGTTTTGCTTGTCAGCTTTGTATCCTTCTTTTCTGAAAGAGGTTCTTTGGTGTTTTGCAGTTGAACATATCTGTGCCTCCAGGAACACTAGAGAACTGGTAAAAGTGTGGCTGAAAGAAAAGTAACTACTCCTTTTTTACAACAAGTATTTGCAACTACTCTTTTTTTTTTTTTTTAAGGAAGGAAGGAATTGTATAAAAAGACAGACATTCTGTTGTGACAAAATCCTAAATAGTTTTATGAGGACAGAGGTGTTTCTGCAATGAAATTATTAATTTAAAAGAAAAAATTCTTCAAAAAAGTAGCTTTGACAATTAGATTTGTCCCATTCCTTGTTATTTTTCTTCAATGTCAGGAAAAGAGAAGGTGTTTCATTATGTGGTCTCTCTTACTCCCAGATGGTTTTGTTTGGTTTTCCATCTTGCTTTCTTCCCTGCTGTTTTCCCCCAGCTCAGACCCTCAGGTTGTATTTTTTCCATCGCAAAAATTGTTTCCTAATAGCAGAAGCTGACATCCATATAGCTCCACCATAGCATTTGTGTTGTACACAACTCCTGGCATTTATTTTTGTGTGTTTAACTTGTGCATAGCTAGGAATAACTGCCTTTGAAGTTTTGTAAATACCAGGTCTTAATTTCCTCATCCTCTGGAAGAGATTGGTATTTTCATCAGTTTATCTTTTGTGGTTTGGGGGCAAAGCATGGAGCCCCTGCAAAGATGATTGCTAGGTAGAAAATGAGAATTTCTGTCTGTATCCAGTTGGATCATATACATTAAAGCCTGAATATATCCTCTTGAAACAGAAAGATGTGTACCTGCCATCCTAAACTCACTGGTTATCCTAAGAAACAAATCTGAGCAGTGTTAATTGAGCAGTAAAGTAAAATGTTCTGTGTTTCATGCTGTGGGCACACTGGTGTCATATGTTTTGAAAGGATGCTGCTGAAGGAGATCGTAATATTCCAAGTTAATTTCTGAAACTTCCCATTCAAACACATTGCTAGAAATTCAGTACAAACAATATTAGATATATTAGTTTCAGTGTTTTCCTTTTAATTTTTTTACTTTTTTGGCTTGCCTCAATGCATCATCCCTGATTAAAGGGGCTTAAAGCTTTTTAAGGTTGCACACAAAAATATATAGAAACATCATTAGTGAAATGCTCAATTTTTATGGACTTCTCTGTGGGGTGTGCTCCCTAAGCTGATCACAGAAGCAGTCACAGATGCAGGCTGTAACTGTTATATCTAAATACTCTGCTAATAGATCTTAAATTTTTCCACAGCACCCATTCACTATTCTGTGTGAGGTCTGAATGCAGGCTTCCCAAAAACACCATATTGTGTTTGATTGCTGGAAGTTCCTGATGGGAGACACTTAATGGCTTCTGCGCCATACCTACTTTACCACATAAAAATGTTTAATTATATGGAAATACTGCTGTTGGTTCTTCCAGTCTTAATGATGCACATCTGTGGAAGCAGATGATACCTGGGAAGATAAAGCTGCACACAAAGGGGCCAAACTTGCTCTAGAAGGAAAGAGCATCATCTGAGACTGCAGAACAGGTTCAGCACTTGCTGTTTCTGCTGCCAGGAACTTTCAGCTTATCCGAAAGCCCAGGGTTAGAAGAAATATTCTTTTCAAAGATTTGGGTTTGTTTTTCCTGTAAGTATAAATACTACTGAGCTTTAGACCAGCTCATCTTTCAGAGAGAAGCGGCATTAAAAGAAAACTGAACAAAACGTGTCATCTATAAAGGCAAAAGAAACCCTAACTGAAGTTTATGGTGGGTGTTGCACGTAGGATATGGTGGAAAAGGAAGCATGCGGATGTAGAGTGGTTTTTCATGTGTCTTTAGCATGGAGTTTTGGGTTTAGTGGATTGTTTTTTGGTTTTGTTTTTTTTTGTTTTGTTTGTTTGTTTGGTTTTGGGGGTTTTTAATATGATCTATATAGTTTTTTATGAGTGGTTTGGAGGTTTTATTGCATGGTAGTTAACTGCACTTATCACTGCATCATTAGAAAATACAACCAACTCAAGAAATTGTTTGTGGCTGCATATTTTACTATTCACTGTCTTTAGAGGTTTTAGGTATTTTCCCAAACCACAGAGGATTCACAAGACTAAGCTACAGTAATATTGATGCTGGCAATGCTCCCATCTCCCAGCACAGTCACTCCAGCTTAGAGGTGGGCTCTTAATGCTTTGAAACATTTATGAGACTCTTAGTGCTTTGAAAATTTTATGAGACTCTTCATTTTCTTTACATTCAAAATGTATTTTTAGTCTATTAAAGGAGTTTGAGAACTTGTTACAGTCAAGATCTGTTCTTCTTATTGAGGTATTTAAACATATATGTCGAAGTCCATAGGCAGCACATCCTAATTCCTGCTTCACATTTCTATGTGTTTTTCTTTGTCTTCTGTGGCATCTCACTGAATATCTGCTATGTGGGGAGTTTGTGTGGGGAGTTAATTTGAAATCAATATCAATTCCAGACTTTTTGAGGAATTGCTCTTCTCTGATTGTATTTTCTCCTGTTTCAAGATGTTTATACCCGTATGATCTTTTTGCTTATTAGAGATCTCAAGAGGAAAATATAGTTGAAACAAAGAGAAAATTCTTCAGTCAGTTCTCTCTAACTTGAAATACCTGAGAGCAGTACTCTAAATGTGACCAATTAATACAATCTTGTCTTTAAATTTCTTGAAATTTAAATGTATGAAAACTACAGGATAAAAGGAAGAGGTTTTTTGGATTTTTCTTTCCCTGTTTTCTCCACAACAGCAATTCTTTGAATTTAGAAAGTGACGCTGAAACTTATTTTATGTGTGGAGTGGGCTGACAGCTGGTCTATGAGCCAAAAGACTGAGTTAGCAGTTGAAGAAGAAGTTGATAAAATTCGTGTTTAGTCGTGAAAGGAAGAAGACAAGGTCATTTGCATGGGAACTGAGAAAACAGAGATATGCAAGGGATATTTCCATTTAAGAGAAACAGAATGAATACGTGCCTTAAAGATTTTTGTAAATGGTTGCCAAATATGTTGATGCAAATTGCTTCGTACCAATGAACACGATGAGCAGTTTTATAGTGACCAATGATTTCACTGAGTGCTTTGTTAAGAAATGTGTATAAGGAGAACATACAGCAATAAAGGAAGAAGCCTTTGATACGTTGCTTGGTAAATGTTGTGTCCATCTCTACAATGCCATTATACATTGCTTTCATCATCTGTGTAGCAGCAGTCATTTTAAATATGCCAGATTTACATCTCATGTAAATGCATGAAAATAGGAGACTAAATTCAGAGCGAGACATAGAAATTATATTTCTTAGGATTCAACGTAGATAATTTCTTTCAAAAAGGGTTAGACACAAAGCGATAATGACACTCTTATTGCAGTAATTTACCAAGTTGTCTTTTCCTTGCCCTCTCTATTGCAGTAGCCCCCTAACTGCCTCTTGGGATGTGATTACTCTTGGATCAGAGCTCTGGAACTGGGACTGTGCAAACACCACTTTTCCAGAGAGAGGAAGGTCACTTGGAATGCCCAAAGCTCATTGACTGCTGCAAAGCAGTGGGTAAAGGAGAATGCACCGCTAAAACGTCTTTGGCCTCAAGGCCCAGTCTAAGCCCCAAATGTGTATGGGACACTCTGCTTCCAAAAAGCATCCACTCCCTTTCATGTTGTTTTTAGTGGCCATTGCATTAGGCCTGAAATCCCACAGCAAAGAAATTACAACATTGTTGTTGATAGCAAAAGGATAATCCCATCTCTACAACATTATTGACGCAGCAGCCCTCGGCACCTCAGGCACGGGAACAGGGCTCTCGAGCAGGTGAAGGTGGGATGGTGGCTGCAGGACTCTGGCAGGGGAGCACAGCACCCAGGTTGGTGTTCCCTGGGGTTGCTTGGAATACAGCAGCAATGTCAGGCGCCTGTCCGTACTATTCTCATGGACACATACTCTTCATGTTGTGGAAAGTTTCTGCTGCTTGGGACTTCTGTCTAAAATTGGCCACCTTCCTTAGGAGGAAGAAGCAAATATCTTTCTCTTGAGAAGAACCTGTCCTTTTTGTATGACTTCTGTCCTCCACTGAGAACTTCAGACTTGCTTTAGACTGGCAGTATAGCAAGGAATAGAAGCCACCCAAAAAGAGACAGACTGTTCTGGTTTAAGTAAAATACAGTGTCTGAAAAGTAATTCTGTTATAAAGAGCTCAATGTTTTTTATTGCAACTTTCATTTGATTATTGTTTAAACCTCAGCATGTAGGTTTATATATATTTTCTGTCCTGGTTTTCACAGAAGCAGATGGTGTATGTCTGCCAATCGATCTGTCCTGAGGTGGCAGAGTAAAACACTTTTATTATAGCAAAAATAATTTAGAAAATTCCTGAGCTCACTCCTTTGTGTACAAAATTGACTTCTGGTGCAAAGCAAGTTTTATCATTGCTCAAACTGGTATTGATCAAGCTATCAAAAATTGTGTTATGGTTTCAGCAGTCCTGGAAACACCTACAAGAATAAGGTTTTCTGTTTAAATTCTAAAATCAATCTTGATCCCATGAAATATGATTTTTAAACAAATTTTAAATACGATTACTGCTCTTGATCTTCTATAAGAGAAAATGATAACTTGAAGTAATGCTGTCTCTTTTTTTTCCCATTTCCTCTCTGAAAATAATTAATTTATATGTTAGTAATTTTTTTATATACATTCAGGTAATTTTTAAATTTGGGATTAAAGATACTGCTTAAAACTGTTATGAAGTTATGAAGGAAATTTTGAAGAGTAAATTAATGGTGTTTAACTTAGAGCTTTTAGTAAAATGCTCTACCAAAAAAAAAATCTAGATACAGACAAATGCCTATTTTGGAAATGTAGATCATTCCCCCAGGACTCGAATTGCCATTATCCAAATAAATTCATTATTTATGTACTGAACTCCATAGAGACTTTGGGTTTTAAATGTGTTAATTGATTTTGAAAACTGCACTTTGACCACTTGCCTTCTTAAGCCAGGAAGAGGAACCTCTTTCAGCCTGAAGTGTCCCAGCAAAAAATAACTTTTGCACTCAGCTGCTTTATCTTTCTCCACCTTTATGGTTTCCAACGCTTTTCAGTCCATCAGATGCGTAAATGTAGTGGTAGAAACATGTTGACATTAAAAAAAAACCCAAAACAACCCAAACAGAAACCTGGAACTGGAGCAATTTTGCCCTCAAAAACAGCTGTTCCCTCTTCATCCTGCTTGAGCATCAGGAGCTGCTTTGCAGAATAACCCTTGGGTGGAAGCTTTATTCCCAAAACAGGTTCAGACTCTGAACACATGGCCCATATCAGGAAATGTTTTTTGCAAGATGTTGTATTGATTTTAGGAGGACTATCCTTCTCTGTTTATCATCAGTTAGTCTCACAGTCAAGTATGAAATAAAGGAAATAAGGAAAAAAGTAATGTACAGATGTATATCTTGCCTGGAACTCCCTGAAGCAGCGGACATGTTTTCCACTACAGTGTGAATGATAAAACCATTGCATGTTAGAAAGTGAATCTCTGGCCTTTTAGAGTGAGAAATCTCAACACTGACAAGTATCTTGTGATTTTAGTAGAGATTTGGAGAGCTTTTAGGCTTGAATCTGAGGTAAGATCTAGCAAGGCTGATCTCCAACAGGAAAAGAGGGTCTAGGAAAAAGAGAGGTATTAATTACACCTAAAATCTCTGGAGAGCTATTCTCTAAATCTAGATAGAGCAATGTAAGAAAATAAGTGAGCTGAACATGCCCTGGTTTACAATTCACCAGGTTTTAAGGTAGATTTTTATTAAATAAATATCATCAGGCAACTTGAAAAAGTAGTGATATAGACACATTTGGAGCATTGTGGTTAGGACTTGTTTTTAATGGCACAAGGATATCAACAATGTTTTCCTGAAGCAAGAAGTTCACAGTGCTGCTGTTGGTACAATCTAACCTGTGCATCCTCTATGATAACCCTTCAGGTACTGGAAAATATTTTTTTTCACATAATTTTGAAATATTTAGGTCATTCACCATTAAAGTACATGGTTTTTGTGATATTTATTGGGTGTAAATAAGTCTCTGTAAGTAAAAAGGAAGCAGATGAGTGATGAGCTATTTTGTGAATTTTCCAAACAGTTTCTCTGATTTTCTGCAATTGCTGCTACTCTGACTTACAAGGCAGGTGGGATAGAGATTAGCAGGCACATGTTGTGTCTTAATTGTGGAGTCGAAATGTGAGTCTGTACATCCCCAAATCTGGGGGAAGCTGAAAGTACAGCCTGGTTTTTAAAGGCCCATTAATGACTGGTGTGTATGGGGGGACACTTGCCCTGTTTCAAGTGGCAGCACTGATTGCATCAAATTTGCTTCAGAAAATGGAGACCCTCTGTGACAGACCTGTGCTGTGCTCTCCTTCAGAAAAGGCTGAGTCACAGTGGTAAACCCTGAGTGCTGGAATACATTAACAAAACAACAACAACAAAAAAAAGAATCTTCTTTGGTTTGGTAAAATTTTATGATGCAAGAGCTGTAGATAATTACTGTGTAAATATTGCCATAAATTAACCAGTGCAATCTCAGCACTTGATTAATGGAGTGAGTAAGCTACTGGGATGTGTTAATGTTCACAGATGTAGCAGACCTTAAAACAGGAAATTAAATATATATTATCCACATGAATTTAGAGGGGGGAATTCACATAAGAGAATTGTGTAGAAGCAGCAGGGAGCTCGTGTAGCCTGCATGAGAATTCCCTTTTATCCCTCACAGGAAATGTAGACACCCAGCTTCTCACATGTAAACTGATAAGCAGGGAATTACACAAGAGAGTGCCAGATGGAGATCTGCCCCAGAATTTTAGTTCAAGGAAAAAATAATTGAACTAAAACAAACATGTTTATTGTCCAGGGGGAAGTGTCTGTGGTTAATGCAGCAGGCAGGACCTCTACCCTCATGTTAAATTGATGCAAAAGTCGTGAGCAAAGAGCCCAGGGTGTGTCATCAGGGGGTTGTTCCACCGAATTTACATCCCAGCGACCTGGAAAACAACTCCCCTGTCCATATCTGTCTCTTTTTCCAGATAGTTCTGTAAACTCCAGGTTTAGTAAGGGAAAAGAGCAAATGTCCGTTGAGGGGAACAAATGTGTTGTCTGTTTATTTTCCATATTAAATTGAATGTACTGAAGATTTAATAGAGCAAATAATCACCTGGCAGTTTAATATTATATTAGTATCAGTCATGCAGAGTGAGAGCCCTGCTTAATGACAAGGTTACTGTTTGCCTGTGCTTGAAAATTGAGATAGTTTTACTCTGTGCTTTGCTACCTAAGCTCTGTGCGTTGGTAATCACCTCCTCATTTGGATTGTTATTAAAATAAGATGTTTGATGCAGGGTGTGACTGACAAGTGGAAGAACAAGGCTAGGCTGGTACTGCATTCGTTCCTAAATTCTGAGTTATGCAAAATGATTTTACTTTATAGTAGTTTTGCTGCAAATTTCCTTTAGCTCTTTATTTCTGAGAAGAGACTTATTTTCCCAAGTTAAATCATCTCTAGTTATAACTGTCATAGTGCATGGACTTTTTTTTTTCCTTTGATTCAATAGTGAAAGTATAATTATGATCCTGATCTCATTTATAACCTCAGATTACATAGTGGAAGTAATACTTGAAAATATAAAGACTAATAAATTACCTATCAGAAAAAGAATTCACATACAAGTTCTTTGGTCGAATGGTATTATGAAGACAGAGAGGAAAACTATGCTAAATGTTGGAATTGAAATAAAATGAGAAATCCTATAATTTCTATTTGCATTTGGTTTCAGATGCAAAATATATCATAAATTACAGCTGGATCACAGTATTTCTGGAAGTCAGGAGCAATGCTGAAAGCAGAGGGACACTGTGATTGTGCTGTCTGTAGAGATTATGCAGTGAGACAGTTGGTAGCTGCTGCAGAGGAAGGTTGAAAAAAAGAACAAATGGAATCTTCACGTTGACAAATGGATCTTTCTTGCTGAGGAGGAAGCTTGTCAGAGAGCTCCAAAAGTGAGCAGGAACCTCACATTTCTCACATTCTGAGAAGCAAATCCAAGATGATGCAGCTCTTGTGAAATGTGCAGGTGTCACTGCCTTATTAGATGGAAAATGATTTTACTTCTTTTTCTGAGATGGAAAATGATTTTACTTCTTTTCCTGAGTCTTCTTACGTTCCTTCTCACTTGGTCCCACTTCACCTTCTTCTGTCATGAAACTCCATGCAGAAGTTTTCTGAGAACTGTTTCCTTCAAATGAGAATTCATTACATCACTGGGCATTTTCGTAACATTTGAATCATCTGATGTGTTGTGGATGATCTTTTTCAGCACTCTGTTCTGAAGGAGAATGCATTTGGTACTGTGGGGCTCATTACTTCTTCCAGGTATCCCAAACTACTCCACAGTAGTTAGATTCCAGATCAGCCACAGGGATGTTGTATAATCTATTTCTGAGAGGAGGAGCAGGGGAAAGAGGAAGAGCAATCCAAATTATTTATTTACAGATAATGAGTATAATTAATTTTCTTTATAGACTGTTTAAACTCCTGTTAAACTTTAGTCCTTGCTCTGAGGTCTGGATTACTGTGCACTTACAGGCAGCTCTGCCACAAGGAATGGAATCTCATTTCTATGGAAATTAAAATCAGATCATCTATCCAGGATTAAAGCAGAAATATGAATTTGTTTCAAAGACTGTTACAAGAAATTGTCCTTATTTAAAGCTGTATTCCCCACCTTTTATGTTAATTGCATTTTTGGGTGACAACACTATGAAAAGGAATTGTATGTGGAAAAAGATAGCTAGAATATATTTGATCCACTATCAGTATTTACACTCTGCTAATAAAAATTAATCCCTACGTTTCATTTCCCCCTTTGATTTCTACTTGGTATTTTTTGTCGACGATTCTGAGTTTCTTTTTATGTTATCTCAATAAAATAATGTGAAGGAATGAAAGTATGATACTTGTACTAATTTTGAAATCATTCCATGAAAAGTTTATTTTCAACCTGACATGAAGCTGGGAGGCATTTGGGAGATGAAAGAACCAATTAACTAATATGTTTCCATTAAAATTTAGGTTTGATTGAGAAGAAGAATGAAAGTTCAAACTTCCAAAAATATAAAAAGTGCCTTTTATTGCTGCTCTTAGAGTACTGGGACAAAGAGGAGTTGTTGGAGTTTTGGTTTTTTTATTCTAGACCTTTATTTTGAAAATATTACCTCCTTAAAAAAAAAAAAAAAAAAAGAAATCTTGTTTTTTCCCAAGCCTTTACCCTTTACCTCACTCTAAAGATCATCAGTGAATTCTAAAGCTCCTGAGTGTGATTTCATTTGGAACCACTGCTGCTGGAATACCCGGTCACCAGGCAAGGGTTCTCCTATAGAGGCTGTTTATGACAAGAATATTTCTGGTGTCCACATGAGTGGACCTGAGGCAAAGCTGGAGCATGGCAGGGGTTGGGAAATCTTCTCCTGTTACAATAGATTGAGGCTGAAGAAGTTGCATTTAATGCAACTGAGTACAACATTTTTAATAAAAAAAAATTATTGCCGTATTTAATTGGTCTTGTTGAATCAATGACGTGAAATTAAAAAACAGTGCTGATTGGGTGGAAAAATGCAGTAAGGAAATTGGCTTACTCTTTTGTTAGGGATAAAAAGAAATTGTATAAATTGTACCCAAAGTTGTGAGAACTTCAGGAATATTTCAGTTTGGATCCCTTGTTTTTCCTTGTCAAAACAAACAGGTGTGAAACCTCTCCACTGATGCTGCTTGAACATCATGGACTTAAATTTGGATCAGTACTGCTTTGCAAATCGAGAGGTCTCTTATTTAACTGTCTGTTAGTGGGTGACTTAACCTTCTTTCTCATTTCTGTTGTTAGTAAAAATACATATTGTATTTTTAAATAAATATTTAGCAATATTGTACATATGAGCCTGGTCTCTCTACATTCTAGCACATAAACTCTAGGCTGTGAGAAAATAACTGCATTTTTTACCAGGAGTATCAACCATTTCTTAACTTCTGCAAATGTAATGTAGGTGCTGAGTTTTCTTTTGAGCCCAGGTTGTGCCAGAGGTGCTGCTTCCTATGTTCTGAGCAGGGCAGCTCCAACTCTCTACAATTAAAGTGATCAAGAGAAAGCATTGTGGCACCCTTCAGCTGCTTGATCACCAATAACATTAATCTTCAGAGAAACTGTCTTTCAAAACTAAAATTGGAATTTGGGCTGAGTCTTTTTCTTCTTACACCATTCATCTAGTTTCTGGTTTAGACCCAGAGGAACCGTTTTTTTTTCCTCTGTGATGCTTTTTCTTCATCTAGAATTTTGAGATGAAACTCTGCTGTTTGCTTGTATAAGAATAATTCTGGGGTTTGTCTTTCACCCCAGCCCTATGTTGGCAAATGTGAAGGTCTGAGTTCCTTAAGCTTGGCTACAACTTCTGTCGCTATTCTGTGTCCCTGAGAAGAAACTTTGCCTAACTTCTCCATTCCAGCTTGATTCACCTTGTCCCTGAACATTAGGCAGGTTTAATTGTAAAACAAGGCAAAGATTTAACAAGAGGGTCAAGGCTTTTTTGGCAAGGCTGGAAGCAGAAGGTCAGAAGCAAGCCCGACATAGAACACAGCCCTGGTTTATACTGACAGTATTTCTTCCAGCCTGTTCTTGTTTCTCTCATCTGGAATTCTCTGCCACAGCCTCCTCATGAGCACTGAGCTTCCAGGTTCACTGAGTCATTTTCCTTCCCAGAGGGCTGAACACCTGCTCTCCTCAACTCTCCTCCCTGGCACTGCAGAGGAGCTGGGGATGAATGCAAATGCAAAGCCCTTGAGATGGCTCAGGGACCAAAGGTGTCTGGGGCACCCCATGGTGGTTTCCCCATCCCTGCTTTTCCCCACATTCCCCATCTCTGTTCTTCATTATAGAAGGAACCATAAAAACTTCTGGTTCTGTTCTTAAACCTTCCATTTCTGTATCTCTCGTTCCTCAACAGCTTTGTCCTTGGTGCCACTTGGAGCAGTTTATCACCTCCCCAGGCCTGTTGAGAGTAGTGTTACATTAAATTAAATTAAATATTAATATTGTTTAATTCATAGTTATATGTATAGTCTGTTAGGCTCTTAGTATTTTTTAGGTTACTAACTTTCAAATGAATCCACATATATTTGTTTTTATGGTTGGTATATGAAGCACATATTTAAGATCACATTGAAAAAAAAAAAATTCTATCCAAAAAAGTTCAGAAAAGATTAGAGATACGTGCTACAGATTTTCTGAGGTATTGATTGAAAAACTTTAGTTTGCTAGTAAAGTAGCGAGGAATAAGATCACTATTTGCAAAAGAAGGAAGCCTCTAAATTTCATTTTTCTCTTGATGATACTTAAAAGAACTTTGGAAAAACTAATTTCTGAGCCAACGTACTGATTCAAACTGTGACATTAGCAGTGTTGGGTTGCACCCTAGCCCAGCAGAAATATTTGATGAATTTTCACTGTCTACAAATTTTCGTTTGAATTCAGCTGGAGTCTCCCTGACAGGGAGCTATGGGTGAAGTTTTCAGGCAGCTTAAACTCATCTAAATTACAGCTGCTCTGTTCATGCCTTGAGTCACAATCTCAGCATGCTCAGTTCTGCCCCTGCTGCCTTATGGGCTGTTGAGCATGTAGTGAGCTGGTTCAGGGAGCTGAGACAAAAAGAATAACCCTACAAAGGGGAGAGAAGAGAGTTTAACTCCATCAGGCCCTGACCATCACATTATCCACATTGCACTGGTGGGAATGTACGACCCAGAGAGAAGGGGGAAGCAATCTTGCACGGACTTCAGCTGATTTTGGAACAGTATCCTAAAATGGGAGATGTGGAAGTAGAAGAATATGGATTCACTTACTGATTAATGATGTCTCAGAGAATCCCAGTTTACACTGGTGTCCTAGGTTACAATATAAAAATGTATTTTATTCCCATCCTCAAGAGCTGCTGAAACCAGGAGGGGCATAGTTTTTTCCTTATCTCCTGTTAATGGGCCTCTCAATGCCTTTCTACATGACTCAGAGATAATTCCCTCTGGGAGCCATTTCTGCCTAATTCTGGGTAATCAAGGAGCCACCCATGACTGAGAACAATATCAGCCCATTGTGAGATGCTCTGCCCAGGGGGGAGGAGCTAAGCATCCCCACCTGGATATAATCTGGGTTTTGGGACACCACAAACAGTGTTTCCACTGGATTCCCAGAGGAATGGCTGTCTTTTCCACTGGATCTTCAGAGGAAGACTACACCTTTTCTACAGGATCCCTGCTCCAACAGAACCACATTTGCCACTCCAGGAGGACTGCAGCCACAAATCCAACTGGACTGCTACCAACACCCTGACCAACAGGGTGTCAGGTTGTATTCTGACTTTGTCAGTGTTTTTTTATTTTCCTTTTGCATTATTGCATGTATTTTGGTTTTCTTTTCCCTTTTCCTAATAAATTGTATTTCTGACTTGAGTCAGAAATATATGAGTGGAGTCTCTCACTGGTTTTGCTTTCAAACCAGAAACACAGGCCTTTCCTGCCACATCATTTTGTGACCAGTTGCCAACAGTACTGTAGCTGTAGCCATCATAAGGCAGCTCCACATGAGATCCCTCCAGCTGCATTCAAAGCTTAACTCTGTGATGCTACAGGCTAAAGCTTTGCCTATTGCAGGTGGGAAAAAAAAGCTGATTTTACTGCTATTTCCCTGTGCTCCACTGAATCACAGCCTGGGAGAGTAGGAAGAGCTTTTCTGGCAGAGCAAAGCCCAGTCTATGGTAATTTTCCCTGCTTATGGGTGCTCTGACCTCCCTACCCACTTATCCCGTTTACTTCTGAAATGACCAATTTAATCAGGCACACGTACAACACAGGGATGGGTGTGTGAATATCTAAATATATGAGAGAGGGAACTTCAGATGTTTTATCTTTCATTAGCTAATAACAGCAGTAATGACCTCAGCAGTACAGGATGTCTTTTGCAAAATTAATAACCACATGAGGGTTAATGGCCCAAGGCGATGAACTCTATCAGACAATCATTAATCTACCTTGATGATTATCGCTTCATTACTGAACACTGAAACCTTCTTCGTGTGCCAGTAAATGCTTGATTTCAGCCCTCCTCACTGATGTGCACAATCTTTTCTTCTTCCAGGCAGGAAGGAGAGTAGGAGAAAACTCTGAGATTCAAATAAATGTAAGGATTGTGAGATGAACGAAACTCATTTAAATATGAACTTGGAGAACGTGTTTCCCCAGTGGCTGTCTGTTTTCTACCTACATATTAAATAGAGCTTTAAAGGTATTTTTTGTTTATATTTTAAGTAGCTATAGCCTGGGAAACAATACCATGGCTTATGAGGCAAAGACTCTCCAAGGTGGTTATGTATATAGACTGTTTAATTGCTTGGGCTGTGTATTTAGACAGTGCCCATTAGTGCAGAGTCCTTGTTTTCCTTCCCAGGAATAATAATGTCCTGCAGCTGAAAATGATTCCCATTCATTGCCACTATTGATCTGAATTTAGACCTGCAGATTCAGCGTGGAGAAAAGGGAACTGAGACATCCAGAACAAAACTGCATCAGGATATTTACCACAATCAGCCCCTGCAATAGGCTGGATTTTTTTATGGCATCTTATTCCTGTCTGTATGGAATAGTCTGTTTTTTTGGAACAAGGCCAGTATCTCCAGAAGTAAAGGGCTCTGAAAGCATATCATCTTGCTGGCTGTGGAATATAGAAATTTTCATAATCCCATGTCCAGTCTTCCTCCTTGTCAGCCTATGACAGCTGTGCACATTAACCTTCAGAACCTTCTTTCTTTTTTTTTTTTTTTCTTTTTTTTCTGCTTCATCATCTCAGCTCCCAGGGCTAGCATTAGTTGGATAGTGATTAATATAGAGAATATAGAGAGGGTGCTGCATAACCACTTCAAATTTGGATAGGTAATTAGGACCTCTAACCACCAGCTCCAAGTTAGGAACAGCTGCTGTTCAGTTGTTCAGTTGGATTATGCAGCAGCGCATAGACCTGGAATATAATTTTGCAGTTCCTCTGCCTTACTGAGTTACAAAACATAAACTGTTTACTCTTTTCTTGCTTTGTGATCTGGTTTTGTTTGTAGAATGTTGGAGGTGCAGCTGACAATGGCTGCAGCTCAGTTGGTTTCTGGGTTTGGTGAATTTTTGTTCTTATAATTTTTTTTAACAGACCAAGCCTGGGCTATTTTTTTTTTCTGGTTCATTGAGTTGTTAATTGTTTGCAGCTGAAAATTTATTTTTCTAGTAAAAGGTCACCAACCTTCAGTCTGAGAACCTGGTTGTAGCCAGTTGTAATTAACAGAACTGACAGAAAATTTTGCCTATTGGTTCTGAAGCAATCTCAGGTAAATGAAAAAAGAGGTTTTGTCTACTGGTCAATGAAGAAGAGAACTTCAATTCTCTGACAAACAGTCAGGATGCTACAGTAGTTAACACATTTTAAAAATATACTTGTCAAAACTGTTGCTTTTATAAAGATACCCTGTCCACAGCTGGTTGAGAATATGGCCATATACACCATAAAAAGAGTAAATCAGAATGAAAGTACTGAACAGCTGCTTTTGATAGGATTATTGATTGCATATGCATAATTTTATGATGGATTAAGTAACAAATTTGTAGAGACCTGCTTGGAATTGCTTTCCCACAAGCACACAGCTAGTGGGGAAAGGTCAGAGTAGAACTGCATCTCTTCTGTTTGAAAACTCCCAAGTACACTTTTGAAATGGTGGTAAATGAATCATATTAACCAGTGCAATCCACAAGCAAAGAATGGAACAACACATCACACAACTTTGCTTAAAAAACAACTAAATAAAGAGACTTTTTAAAATCAGTGGGCTATTGTCAAATTATTATTTTTATTCTTTATCTATTCAGGTTGCCAGGCTGTGGGAACACGGAGGCCTGGCAGGTAGGTCCTGTGTCCCTCTGACCTTTGATTTTCCCCACTGTCAAGGGGAAAAACACACCAACCAGTCCACAGAAATTGCCACTGCCACGTGCCTGAAAGGCTGCTGCTGACTGTGCAGGAGCACCACTGGAAAACACAACTTCCAAACCTGAACTGCTCTGTCTTTAATGCAAATGTAAGAGAGGAAAACAGTTCTCTTGCTTTTATATCTATATCTCACTCTTGTCAATGTCTGTTTTATTAACTGAGATAGTTTTGACTTGTGTTTCTAAGTTTGGGGTCAAACAGTTGTAAAAGGATTTGAATGCAAACTTCTGCTTGAATTAAAAATGGAAAAAAAATAAGTCTACGTCCTTGACAATATAGATAGATATAATTTCAGTCTACTGACCAGAGTCCTATGGCTTTCAGAAGGCTGAGGAGAAACAGAAGTCTAAGACACTTTATTCTAACACTTGCAAAACCCCTGTTGTGTAGAAATGTCCGTAGGAGAAAATGCATCCTAAAGAAAAAGTTAGCAACACTTCTTGGTTAATTGCATTGACTGCAGAGGGAAATGCAGAAAGTTTTTCTTGTGCAGTTGGGGTCCCAGAGATAGAAACTGTGTGTTCCATAGGTGAGTGAATTACTCTGATTAAACTGATCCCTACAACTAGTCACTGTCTGTGCTCTGTGTCAGCATAAAAAAGAAGGGAAACTTAGGAGAGGAGATAAAAGGAAAAAAACTAGACTTGAAAGGAAACTGAGGCTCTAATAATGGGGAAAGTCTTCTCTACCTCTGGTGGATTCACCCCTCTGATCTTTCTCCTGCAAGGCTGGGCATCAGTGCCTTGTATGAGTATAGGCCAGTGCATTAATTCTTAGCTTTCTGCTTTAGTACTGCTTACAGCAAATCTATGATCATTTTTAAATACTCTGGATGTATGTCAAGTTCTGAAGGCTGTCTTTGATTTTGGAAACAGTTTCTGTGTTGCAGTGAATGCAAGCTGCAGAGCCTGTCCCAAAGCTGGAATTGATGAGAGTTCCACCAATTATTTGTATCACAATGTGAATGAACAAGAATCTCTGTGTCTCAATCACAATAAAACATTGGAAAATTAATGTGTCTTGGCAAGGTTGCCTTTGTTTGCTCCTCATCAATAAGTTTAAATTTCTGAAAGGATGTGTGCTTTTAAGAATCCCTGCCCCAGTGGTAAGGTTTTGCATTTGCTTTCCTTCTTAGACAGAAAAAAATATCTGATTTGATGATTGCTTCTGGATGCAGAATGCTGTAGTGCTTTCAGCCTAGTGTAGGCTGCTGGTGCAGATTGGGATTTCTCACCACATTGCTCCTCAGAACATTGGCACCTGTTGTCCATCCATGCAAGGGTAACTCTTTCTCGGGGGGCAAAAAGTTCATCTTGTTTCTCTCAGCAGAGTGTTCCTCTGAAGTTACTCTTGCATGTCAATACCGTGAGGCTGCTTTAACTTCAGGCTAATTGCCAGTGATAGTTCCATATGTCACATGTCAGGGGAGGAAATAAGAACATTTGTCACCTGTTCACGAGAGGCTTGTGGCAGTGCCCCACACATTATTCCTTTGGTTCTCCTGGTACTTAACTCATTAATACTGTGTGGAATCAATTTGGGCTACCATGCCTGCAAGAGCATCACAAACTAAATCAAGATTTCAACAAAAGTATTGATCACCACCTTATTGTTAATACATGTTTTTATGTTCATGTCTGAGTATAACCCTCTTCAATTAAACCCTTGTAGGCTTCCATCCCTACCAGTTGTGCCCCAGATGCATTTAACCATCTTGAGACTTTTTTTTGTTGTGCTGGACTCTGATTTATTCATTTGGCTTGAGCTGTTCTCTGCTCCAAGTGAAAAGCACAGGAGAGCAGTGACAGAATGTGTCTGTAAATCCTATTGTCATTGCAGAATCAACAGGGTGAATCTTCGCTGTTTTCTTTTTTGTGCGTGTTGTTTTTGGTTTAGTTTTTGGATTTTTTGGGTTTTTGTGTGTGTGTATGTGTGTGTGTTTTGGGGGAAGGGGTTTAACAATAGATATGTAGGTGTTTACAGCTCAGTTCAGTGTTTAGGCTTAATGACCTTGATTCTGCTCCCAAAACTGAAATGCCATGTTTTCTTATTAACATCCCATCCCTAACCTAATCTTTCCTCCCTTCCAGCCTACCTGCTCAGAGGACATTAAATACTGACTTCAGGAAGTGCTTAAGTGGGGAGTTTTAAAATTAGATTGTGAAACAATCAACTTTTAAATAAACACTTGTTAGTGTGCTTGGCTTCTCTGGTTTCCTCCTGAGGTAGAAGGATCACACTCTGATTTCTCATCTCTTAATCCCCCTTCTCCCCCCTTTTCCTAGCATTAATACTGGCTACCAGGGATTGAAATTTTATTGAGAAAGGCCTTTTGATGTGTTGCTTTAGCTGATGAGACAGATGGCAGAAGGTCAAGCTAAAAAGATTTGTCTGCTGGCATGTCCTGCCAGACAGTCACAGCACAAAGGAGCAATGTGTTAAGGGTTTTGTGTATGGAGTGATATTTGCAACATCTTTTGAACACCAGTGTCCAAATCTCAGGCCATCAGCAGTGCTTGTCACCTCACAGCAGGCTCCAGTTTGCATCAATAAAATCTGGGAGCCATCATCACAGTAAAGACCTGAACCTGTATTTGGGTGCTCTGGACATAGAAATGTGTAAAGTGGAGTTGGATGATGTTACCATAAAACCAGTTTATTAAATAGCTGATATGAACCATGAGGACTGCATTGCTCATTTTTAATGCAATTCCTTTGACAGCAGCCTGATACCTTTGGCTGTAGAGTGGCTACGTATCTCACCCTGCAGTTTGTTACACAGGATCTCTTACTTTTTCTTTATTTCAATTTGACTGCCTACTTTTCAAGTATTTTGGATTCAGATTTGTTGATCATGTGAGTAATCCCCTTAGCTGACTGAATGAAGAGCATTTGCTTGAATAAGAGTGAACAATAATAGCTGAGAAGGCTTTTCCTCCATCTAGACATTGTAATAGAATCTTCTGGAACAATCATTTAGCAGAACACAAATGATGGAGTTTCATCCCAGGAGAAGCTGTCTGAACTTCTGGAGTTTTTTTGTGCAAGAAATAAGCTTGAAATTATTTCTTAATGTTTTTTGAAACTGTGTGCACTCCACTTTCACTTATTTTACAAGTTTGGTGGGACTGCTTGGAGTCACAGAATGGGTCTGGCAGGTCAGAGGAGTGAATCTCAACCTTATTTGTATTCTCGAGAGTGTAAATATTCCATCCCTGCCCTTCTGGGAAGGAGTTCCTGCAGAAGGGAGGTCAGCACTTGATTCCAGTGCAAACATTTGCTGCCACTTCTTCCTTCTCACTGTAGAAAAATGAGCTGCTGCTGACTTTGCCAACACTGAATATCCTTCATTACAATACAAAAGCATTCAATAACTGCAAGGGAAAAAATGCTCTAAATATCCACTTGCCTTAAAATCTGTGAATGGTTGAAGCACAATTTCATCTTCTAAACACATGGAATCAATGATCACTGTTTGAGACGTTGCAGCAAGCTTTTTCTGTTCTAAATTAACAGACTTGGACAGCCTCGTGTTTTCATAGTACTAGAAAGATGTAGTTAAGAAATTGATGTGGGCTGAATGGGTACAGAAGCATAATTTATTCTAAGAAATTATGATATGGAAATCAATAATGTGAGGTTATGTAGTATAGTACAAGTCAAAGCCAAAATCTGTGGGCAACTGCAACTAAAGGCATTTGGGTTTTCCTGATTCATCTTAAAAATGGAAGATGATTCCTGTTCACAATTCCCAGTTTGCAGGAATGTCTTACAAGGACCCATGTTTTGTTCAGTTTTTCTGTGTGGTTGTACAATGTGCATAAACCTTCTTTCAGTTTCCTGCAGAGGCTTTGGCAATTATAAATTTTTCTGGTTGGCAAGTAGAAAAATTGGTTTCAGTTTTCAACTGAACAGAGTATTTTCAGGGAATTATGAAATAGTGAATTAATAAATGCACTTGTTTATTGAATGACACAAAATTTTGAAATTGTGAATCACTCTTCAGTAAAATGGCCACTGAGACCAATAAAAATTTTATTTTTCAGTGAAGGACTCATTCTTTCTCTTTCTGAAATATACCAGTTTATAATTTATTTTTTTACCCTGGAAGTATCTTTTTATGAGGCAAACTTGCTACTCATTAGAAAAGTTTTGGGTTTTTTTGGCTCTTTGCAATTGAGCACTTTACTGTTTGGTGGTGGGATTTATTAGGGAAAGACCTCTTCTGTCTTCTCAGTTCACTGCAATTTGAAACTCTTATCCTTTCTGTGATTGTAATCTGCAGGGAGAAAATAAAATAAGCTAAAAATAATTTGAGGTTTTATTTAATAGAACTTCAGTAAAATCAAGGGTTGTTAAAAGAGGAACAGGCAGCTGTAAAGTGATGGGAGCTGTATGAGGTTTTAAGACTAGGTCCCAGCACTCAGCTCAGTAAATTTTAGGCATTCTGAAAGTTTTTATGGCTTTTCTCCACACTGAGTCCCACCTTTCCTCCAAAATTATATTAGGTGCAATTTTCAAACATGGAGAGTTTGCTTTTTCTTTGTTGCCTGAGAAGGTGTTATTTTCTTGATGCTTAGGAAAAAAAGGAAAGAGATTTTATCCTTACTGAAAAAGTTGATGTTTGAAAGACATGTTTCAAATTATCCTGAGTTTAGATCAGAAAGTGCAGGTGACATGACAGTGTAATAACATAGAGTATCATTGTGCACCAGCAATCTGATGCAATTATCCTGTTATGTCATGATGGATTTTGTATTAGCAAAGCTTCAGTGGCACAGTGGCACAGCACTGGGAGAGTGTCTGGAGAAAAAAAAATCCATGGAAATAATCAAAAAGTTGCTTGTGGTACTTATGCACACATTAACCACAAAATAAAGACAAAGGAAAGAGAATATGATCCAAGTCTGCTCAAGTGGCTGGAATAGCCCTTGGAGAGTGGAACATGAAATGTTCCAGTTTCATCTGCACAGATCTCAGGATGTGAGCAGCCACAAAATATCAATCTGTCCTTCTCATGAGCTGTGTAATTCCTGGGACACCTTCATGCACACAGGCTTCTTGTTTTTGTTTGGTTGGGTATTTTTGGTGTGGGTTTTGGTTGTTTTTTTTTTTTTTTTCAGGAAATATTGATTAGTCTAAACAAAATCAGATATTCTCTGGTGCAGCAGCAAAATTGTGTACATGATGTTCTCCAGTGAACAAAAATTTGATGCTATCATAGGCTGGAAAAATCAATCATGTATGTCTATTCTCTTTCACTGAAACTCAAGTTATTGATGTGAAAAATGGGTGACAATTGTCTGGGTGTTGGAGGAGTTCAGACTGGGAGCTTCGGCTTAAAAATGTGTCACTTATTTTTTTCCCTGGCAGAGAATTTTATTTAAATAAGTGGTTTGAGGTAGTTTGTAACTACAAAGAGGGACTGATGTTATTGTTTGCATACATCATACCCACAGAAACACTGAGAGGAGACTTTTCTGGCCTGTGGGTTTTGTGGGGGATTTTTTTTCTTGTTTGGTTATTGATTCAAGGCTATTATCTTGGATTATGATATCTGGAGTTTCACTGCTTTGAGTATCTAAAAGGCACGTTTAAGTTACTTGGGGAAAATTACAGAGACAATTATGGGATAGTAATATAAAGTACCATAATTACACTTTAATTCTTCTTATCGATTGGTGAGCTTTACACTTTGCCATAGAATAAAATACTGGACATGCTTCTTGGCCCATCCAGAAGCTTAATGCTTTACTATCCATTTTACAGAGACACTTTTTCAAATTCAGCAAGCAGGAAATTCTGAGATGAAAAATATATACGATATTTATATGATTTTAAACAGAGAGTTGGCTTAGATGGGATATCAGGAAGGGCTTGTTCCCTGTGAGGGTGGTGAGGCCCTGGTACAGCTTGCCTGGAGTAGCTGTGGCTGCTTCATCCCTGAAAGGGTCCAAGGCCAGGTTGGATGGGGCTTGGAGCAACCTGGGTAGTGGAAGTTGTTTCTGCCTGTGGCAGAGGGTGAAATGAGCTGGGCTTTAAGATCCTTCCATCCCAAACCATTCTATGACTCTGTGATGATTCTATGAATACACACGTGTGTATGTGTGCATCTATCATGATTTGAAAGTCACACGTCAATATATCATCAGGGAAAGGCAGATTCTGAACACTTCCTCATAAATCAACAAAAGGAATTTCAAAGAAGCTTTTTTACTATTTCCAGATAATGTGCAAAATGTACTGTACAACAAATGCAGGCAAAAAGTTTTGTCTTTTTGACTTCATTATTCTCCATGTGCACCTCTTGCATCTATTTCAAAGACTTGCTGAGAAGAAGAGAAATGTTCAAAAATTCCTTATCACCCCTGTGTTTTCATTAGATGCTCATGTTGTTTGTCTGTCTCTCCCCAAGCTGTCACTTTTGAGTGTGCTATTCTTGGACAGTAAATGCTTGTGGGGCAGATAAAAGGAGGTACAGCTTCACATCCAGTCCCACAGGGAGGAATTTTATTCCCTATTGTTCCAGGTATCAGGGAGTGCTCAGTTACCTCATTATGCTCCTTCAGCTCTGCCTGACTGTTCTCTCTGCTTTGGTACCTCCAAGTACTTGGTAATGCCCCGTGCCAGCTGACAGATGGCCTTGTCACTGCTGTCCTTCCCACTGCCAGCTTCTATGGTTTGATAGGGAATGTCACCAATTTCATGTTCTTTGTTTTACAGCAATTTGGATCGTGAAAGTTATTACACGTGATTGCGCCTCAGGTTTGGTTTTAGTTCGTGATCATTTTTACCTATGAAATTATGAGCAACATAAGAAACATTCTCTGAGGCCCCTCATGAGAGGCATAAACAAGGTCTGAAGGTTTGCAGTCACTGCCCCTTCCCCTCACAAACTCAGTAGTTTCCCACCAGCTGCCTCATGAGCCTCCTGTGACATCTGGATCCAGCTCTGCAATAACAGTATTGACTGAAGTGTCTTCCTTGTCCAAGTAACAAGGCTGTCTCCTGTTCTCTAAATACTTTATCATCCTGTTGTTATTACCTTACATTTTAGACCCTCCTGATGTAAAGTGGATTTGTTTTTCACTTGCATATGAGACACACCAGGCCTTTTCTTTATCTATCAGATGCTTTTGCCTCTGTGCCATGTTCACCTTCCTGTGGAGGTAGCTGGGATCATGCTGCCATCTCATGGCAGGCCACAGTTTAATTAGAAATGATAAACAGCATAGGACAAATTAGTTTGGTTATGTAAGAAGATAAGTGAAACCAATAACAATTCTTCCTGTGTTTTAAAGATAAGAACATTCTCTGCTTTCCATGTAAGAGTTAATGAGGCTATAAGGGGCAGAACTGTGGCTGAATCTAGTGTGTATCCTTCTATATATATAATTTGTTGTGCTTTTAGAAAAATGAAGGACCTTGACTACCCAGTATTAATATTAAAGATGTCTGGAATACTGCAGCAAATCCCACTGAACATTGCTATCAGTACAGCTTATTCCACAGGAAAATATCTTTCTCTGCTTCCAGCACCAGATATTAGTATACATGGTACAGGAAACCACAATTAAATATATTAAAGTGATTTGACATTTCTTTCTTTCTCTTCTGAAGGTAGATAACCCTGTGTCTTTCAATTCTTATTTAAGAATTCTCAGTCTGTGAGTCTGTTCAACCATCTGACATTTTAGTGTTCAGCTGGGATTTCATCCTGAACCCAGCTCTATGACATCTACCTGCCATCATGATAGATTACTCTTAAAAATCGTGATCCCTCTGAGTCTTCAGTTATTATCAAGGGTATTTTAACACAGGACCTGAGGGGGGAAAAGCTGTTTTTGTAGTTTGTGTTTTGCTTTTGAGATGTTTATTTCAAGATGATGATTTGGCCAGGTGTTCCTACTGGCACTGCTGAGCAGATCTGGAATTTGGGGCATCAGTGTCCTTCCAGCAGCAGCCACGGGCAGTATGGCTGGGTTGGGAGCAGCCCTAGAAAATGTCTTCTACCCAGCTCCCTTCTGCTTTTGGGATGCGATGCGAGCCCTAGGGGAGCTCCTTCTGCTTTTTCAATCTGACCTTTTTGGGACATGGATCTCCCAAATTCTTGACCACTGATAGGGCTCCCAGAGAGCAAGTGACAGGATGAGAGGAAATGGCCTCAAGTTGTGCCATGGCAGGTTTAGATTGGATGTTAGGAAAACACTTTTAATGGAAAGATTTGTAACAGGCATTGGAACAGACGGCACAGGGAAGTGGGGGAGTTCACCATCCCTGGAAATGTTCAAAAACCATGTGGATGTGGCACTTGAGAACATAGTTTGGTGGAGAATATGGTCATGGTGCTGGATTGATGGTTGAACTTGATCTTAAAGGTCCCTTCCAACTTCTGTGACTGTATAATTATCTGTAGTGTGCATCTACTGATCAGAGAAAGGGGAAATAATAACTTGTGTTTCATAGTATTAATTTTTATGTATTTGTTGGTACAGTGCACATGCTTCTAAAGAGTTAATGGATGGAGTTTGAAATATTAAAATTACATAAATTAGCAACTGGAAAACCTTCTTAACCTTCTTGCAGTTTAAAGACTGAATGTTTTGGCCAACTATGTTTCTGATGTGGAAAAAAACTTTGGTGTAGTCTTTCAGTCAAACATTTTACCCTTCTTAGGAATAAAAATTCAGCCTCCGATATGTTTGCAGGCAAGAGCATATTATCTGAAAAGGGAGTTCACTTTGTTAACTCCAGCTTATCAAACAGCCTTACTATGGCCATGGCCACTCAGTGAATAAATTGGAAAGAGAACTTCTAGTCTCCCAGTTCACACATCTATGTAGTTTTTTGTGTGTTGTTTTAGTGTAATGAGCAGGAGAAAAGTTAATTTCATATAATTCTTTTCTTCTCAGCAATCTTCATGCTTTGATAATTTCTTTGGGCTGATTCAGGTCCTTTACACGCAGCAAACAGACATTTGGCGGATGTCACTCCCTGTGGAGCTTTCTGAGCTGGATGCCTCTGTTGAGATCAATGCTTGGCAGGCTGACATCCCATTACTGAGTCAAATCCATGAAATAAATTTGAAACCCCTTTTAAGTTTAAAAGGCAGAGTTTTTTCTTTTACCTAGACACCAACTCTGTCAAAATCCAAGACTCTGCCACCTGTTCATAAATGACTGGTGGGAATTGATTTTTATTTTCTGTATTTAACATCCCACCATCCAGTCAATGGGACTACAACCACTGGCATTACAAAAGCAAAACACAATCCAAATGCTGCCAGTCACCCTAAGCCTTGGCTGCTCTTGATTTCTTCCAAAATACTTACAGTAAAAGTACCAGCCCCTTTTCTACCTCCCTCAAAATGAAAAGCAAAAGTTACAGCTCTGAAAGCTTGCAGGTGACTTGAATGTGTTTGGTATCTGTAGTTGTTTTCATTACTGCTTTATTTACTTTGCTTTTGTCAGAAATTTGTGTCTTTTTAGTTGTCCAGCAACTCTCCTGTTTCCAGACAAATTCAGAGAAAACAACAATGCTATTCAAAATAAGAGTGAAATTTTTGGTGATCAAAGTGAGTGAGTAGTTGCAAACCACAACAATAAGCAAAACAATGAATCCTGGCTTTGGATGCTCTTGACTTAGGAGCCTGGTGACATTAATGCCCTGGAGTGGCCACCTAGAACAGAGGCTAGATACAGTTAAGAGAATTAAGTAGGTATTTATTAAAGGCCTTCAATAGCTACACCTTGGGCAGTGCCGGAGCCTTGCAGAGGCCACACTCAAGACGGACGAGGGACATGAGCTCTTCAGACAATTATAAATCTGGTCTATCTGCATATCAGGGGTTAATCCTCCAATTACTGCTTCAGGTAATGAAGGCATATTCCCCCAGTTTGCTCTTTTCCCCCTCATTCACTTTTGTTCATACTTTTTGGGGCCCAAGGCAGAGGGTGTCCTTGGATCCCAGGCCTGGAAGGATTGTTTTGTTTGAATAAAATGTGAGGAGAGCTTACTAACACTCTGTATGGAGGTCAGAGTTATATACTAATGCACTACAGGGTCTGAAAAATATAAAAGCTAAAAACTTAGATCATCGACATGGTATCTGTGAATCTAGCATTGACTGATACAGTTTTTCTCCTTAAATTTTTGTAGTCCTTTTGTTGAACATGATATTCTTCCTTCCCTCTATGTTCCTATTTTTACTCCCAGTCTGGCACAGGCGGCAATGTAGCTCAAAAGTGATAAACAAGCTTTACACGCCCCTTTCTTGTGCAGAACATCATAAATGGCATTTTCTGATTGCACGTGCATGATTTTTATCGTCTTTCAATGACTGCTTAGAGGTCACAATGACATATTTTCATGCAGAGTGGACTTGGTGTGGACACTGATTGTTCCAAATAGCTTTTCCTTACCACAAGCCTCTTTTTATCAATTTTAGGGGATCACACTCTAACAGTCATTCAAATAGAATGTTCCTGCAACTTCGCTTATTCTTTTTATACTTCCTACAACAAAACTTGTAAGAGGGTTTTCATTCTAGCTGAGGAGAGGAGAATGGATTGCAGGATGCAGTGGTTGTTCCCCCAGGATGCTGCCTTATGAATAAAAGATTGGGGTGCATTTCCATATGATACTTTGTCTTTTTGTTAGATACTTAAAAAGAAAATCCAATCAGACTCTGATAGACTGAGTGAGAATGAAGACGTTGGCATTTCCCAGTCCAGCTGGAGGGCTGAGGAGCAGCAGTTGTTAATGGCTTTGCTGTCAGGGTTGCTGGCTCTGCTGTATCTTCACCCTGGCCTGGCGCTGTAATTGTGGCTCAGACGTGGGAGATCAGAGATTGCAGCAGATTCATGGCCTTTATTGCTGCACGATTATCCTCAGTGATTCAGCAGGTACCGCGAAGACCTGTACGTCAATCCTTTTAACAGATGCCAGCTCTTGCTCCAAATCTCTGCTTGGCCTAACTGAAAAAAATAAAAAAGAGAATAAATTAGTATTAGAAGGGCTTTTTTTTCTGCTGAGCCATTTTGGACCTAGATTGCCCTGCACGTGGATCACAGTGTTGTTAGGACAGCTCCAAGATTTCTTTCAATGACTGACATCAGTGGAATATTCCAGATAGCAGGAATGGTGCCACGGCAGTGGGACAGTGCATACTGGCACTGGTCTTCATTCCAGTCCTTCCATAATTATGTTGTTACACCCTCATGTTGTCGACCCAAACATGAACTGGCTCAGAACCCTTTACTCATCCAATGTATAAACTTTCTAATCTGTTTTTATTAAATGGGATTTTGAGAATTTAGTGAGGTAGAGGCTCTCAGGGCCTCTGGGACCTGGAAGCCAAAGCTCCATGGAAAAGTGTTACAACAAATTTTAAAGAAGGAAGACAGATGTAACTTCCCTGTGCAACACTTTTATAAGGAATATAATCCATCCTATTAGAACACAAGGCTTTTAAGAGTTCTGAAGCAGAACATAACATTTGAAAAAATTGCATAAATGCTGTCATTATTATATCACTGACACTTTTAGTTTCTTTGTGTGGGAAGGACTATACAGAAAGAAACGGAGCACAATTCAGTTTACTCTTTTCCACTCTTTGAGGACTGTTTTGTCCTGCTTAGAAAATGGATGTGTAATGAAATTACAAAAACTAATACAGGCCAAGATGTGGAGTATTGTAAAAATGTGGGGAAAATGGGAGCTTGTTTTAAATATTTTTATCCACAGGACTGTTTCTTTCCTCTTTCTAAAACAGTGTATTTGCTTTGCGAGCAATTCTGATCACTGACATTATGTCTGGGGAAGACTTTTCTTTCACAGAGGTAAGGAACATGCTGTGAACAAAGCTGTCGCAAGAGGTTTTTTCATAATAATTGTATAATTGTGTAATAATAATTTGGAAAAACAGGGGTGTGCAGATCTCTCCACCCTCTTCTTTTTTTTTTAAAAAAAATTATTTTCTTACAGTCCTGAATGTAGGGTTCCATATGCTAAACAAGAGAGATTGACCTGACGGCAGTCAATGACCAACCTCTTACTGATTGCATTATGGTAATAATTACAACTGAGATGTTACTGATGTTACTTTCCTGCTGACCTTGGCTGGATCTCTTTTGATGTTTTGAGGACTGATTTGTGTGTTCTTGAGCACATACCACAGCACAAGATATTGAAGTGTGCTGTAGCTGAAAATGACCTTCCCTAAAAAGAGAATGGAAAGATATTAGTGAAAGAGGCAAATTTTTAAATTATCTGAAGTATTAAATAAAAGAGTCGGAAAAATGACAAAACAAAAATAAAGGCTGAGATGGTAGGGGTCTTCTCCTTCACCTTCCCTCAGTGAAGCCAACTGGGTTTGTAGAGTCAGCCCCTTGCTGTGGGCCAGCATAGAGCAAGATAGGACTGCAGAACAGCTTTTAGGTGTGCTGACATCAAGGCAAATAATGATTTAACAATTTTTTAAGACTCTGACTATCACATAAATTATTATTTTCCTGGAGTTCTGTGTAGTGGGATGAGCTCAGTGTAGTTCTCTCAGAAACCTGAGCCTTTCCAGTGCCTGACCCCACTTCAGGTAACACCTACTCCTCTGTGTCAGAGCTTGTCCTTGCAATCCTCACATTTTCAAACTTATGTCCCTGATGTCTTTTTTGTTAAATTTATTGAAAGAAATAACCAATCCATTCATCTTGCTCTCCTTTTTCAGTTGTTTAGCTGATTTATTAAAGAGTGAAAAATAATTCATTACTTGTAGTGGACCAGTGATCCCAGTGCGGGTTGGTAACGAAATCATCTGTGCGGCTGTGGCTAGGGCAAGAGAGCCAAATGGGTAGGTTTGCAGAATTTCCATGAATTCTTAACTCAGTATCCAATTTACCACAAATAAAGCATTTGGCCTGTGTAAGCATTTAGCTGGCAGTGTTTAGTCATCTCTGGTGGGGTTTCCTCAGTCTCATGCAGCCCTGTCTGGGAAAATCTAGCAAGGCACTGCCATACATTTTAAGGCTGTGAAGTCTTCAACAAACTCTTTTCTTTTAATCCACTTTTCCCTGTGAGAACAGTAAGCTTGCAGTATTTCTTCTCTTTACCTTAAAAGGAAAAAATGCTGATACACATGTATTGGGAATCAGTTATCCACCAACTTTGCTGATGGTGCAATTTACCAATTGGCAACAGTTAGTCCTAAACTTTCTGTTTCCCCTGACACTGCTCTCCTATAAATTTTGGTCATAAATTCTGAATAAACACTACTTAAATCCCCCTGATAATAAGAGGGATTAATAGCAGCAAAACCCAAATTACTCTTATGTGCCTTATAAATTAACACAAAGGTGATAGATAGATGAAAACTGCTTATTTCTGCACTGGGGCTGTTTCTCCACTGTTTAGCAACTTACCTTGCTGTATATATTAGTCTAGTGCTGTAATGTAAACCCAAATTGTCATTCTCCAGCAGTACTGTAATTTGCTAATTAATATCAGGACCCCACTGTGTGGATGCTTCACAGGGAGCAGCCCAAATTATTAAGAACTTCAGCTGAATTTCAAAAGAATTTTAAGCAGAGACTTGAAGAATTATTTCATCAAAGCCACATGTCAGACTTGTGGGAAAGGTCTGTTCACTCCTCCCTGTAATGGAGGCTCAAGGCATAAACTTTTGCCATCTTTGGGTTTTTGGAAAGAGTTGTCTATAATCATGTATTGAAGGCTTTAAAATTTCTCCAGGAAGGAGCTTGTACACATCTATTTTAGAGGAGTCTCTCAAAACTGGGTCCAGTTGAGCAATGCTTGGTCAATCTTCACTCTCAGTCTCTTTCAGACTTTCATTTCAGGTAATAACTGTAAATCCGTCCAAACACCTTTTTTTCTCTTTTTTTCCCACTATTAATGATACCTGGATTGATGAAATACTTGTTTTGTGTATTTCTAACTTTGTAAATGCATTAGCAGTTGAGGTTTTTACCTCAGATTCCTTCCCTGTCATACACTTCATTAATTCTACACATCACATTGTTTCCAGCTTTATTCTAAATTGCTATATCATTTACTCAGATAAGTTCAGTTGTCACAGAAGCTCTGTGAGGTGTTTGGTCTTTTCTTACCCTTTAGCAGCACAGTTTTGATTTTTAAATAACAGCTTCTTTTTCTCCTCTATTCTCTGTCTCCTCTTCTGATAGATCAGCTTGAACAAGTTGTCATGAAGTGAATAGGTATTTATTCCTACTGAGACATGTGGAGGTGTAAAGCAGGCTCCAGTCTGAGACTATCTAGTAGTGACTTCTGGGGTCAAGTAGTGAGGGGGAAAAAGGATTTGAAAGCACATGGAATTTACAAAATTAATTTTCCCTGGTCTATTCCTTTATCTGTTTAACCTGTTCTCTACAGTCATTAAAATAATGATATTTTTATCTGTTGACAGAAAAGGAATCTTGTAAATACTTGTGCAAATAGGATTACATGAAGATTTAAATAGCCATCTTTCTGGGCTTTTTGATTTTCAGTCTTCGTGTTTCAAAAGGTTTTCCATCTGTTAAGCTCTGCTTCAGAAAAGCACTTAAGCACATACTTAAATCCATCAGTACAAGGAAGACCTATAAGCCTGGATTTAACTAGATGCATATTTCTAAATCAAGGCATTAAGCTCTTTGCTCAACATGCAGAAAATTCCATTTTTTTAATCACAGTGCCAGTATGCTTCCCTGCTAAAATGCGCCACCATATATGAATATTTATTATTGAAGGAGCTGTAGTGCAGATGGGAAGGTATGTTTTCTTCGTGGAAGACATCAATTTGGAATGTATAACCCAAGTTGGTTGGAGGGATGGAGCACCTCCCTTATGAGAAAAGGCTGAGAGAATTGGGATTGTTCAGCTTGGAAAAGAGATGGCTTTGAGGTGACCTGATTTTGGCTTTTCAGTACTTGAAGAATTTACAAGATAGGGAGAGACTCTTTACAAGGGCTTGGAGTGTTAGGATGAAGGCAAACGGCTTCCCAATGGCTGAGGGCAGGGTTAGATGGGCCACTGGGGAAAAATTGCTCCCTGTGAGGGTGGTGAGGCCCTGGCAGGGTCGATGGGACACTGGGGAAGAATTGCTCTGTGTGAGAGTGGGCAGGCCCTGGCAGGGTTAGATGGCACACTGGGGAAGAATTGCTCTCTGTGAGGGTGGGCAGGCCCTGGCACAGGGTGCTCAGAGCAGCTGTGGCTACCCCTGGATCCCTGGAAGTGTCCCAGGCCAGGCTGGATGGGGCTTGGAGCAACCTGGGATAGTAGAAGTTGTCCCTGCCCACAGGATGGGGTGGAATGAGCTGGACTTGGAGGTCCCTTCCAACCTTAACCATATTCCTCTATGATACCTGGTGGTGGCAAGAGAAAGACTTGGGGCCTAACCTTACTGTCCTGAAGTTGTGCTTGCTTATAGAGGATGAAATGCCCACCATGGCCTAGTTGCTACTGGAATTGAAAGGTGTGGATTACAGCAGATATACTGGAAGCCAAAAGCAGTCTGGGGGCCAGTTTGTGTGTGGTTTTGATCTTACAACAGGATCAGTGGGAACTGGGAGCTGTTGGACCTAGAGCTGAGATTGGACAACCTCATCAATTTTAGGTGGCGATTCTGCCAGGCCCCCTGTGAGTTACCCATGTCACACATCATGCTGGGACTACTTCAGACATTCAGCACCCAGCATGAATCAGGTTCTTGCCCCTTTGGGGCAAGGAATTAGGTACTGTCTGTCTGTACAGGGAAGATTTACTGGCTCAGCTGATAGGATCAGGAATTCTGCCTGTTCAAGTCTAATACAAAAGAGGGTTGACATAAGTGCCTTCCCACTGCTCTGACCCAAATAAAAACAAACACATTAAACAGTATTTCCAGATTTATTTTACCATGTTTCATGAGTAAAAATCTTAGGAAAGAAAGGGAAGAGAAATAGAAGCCCTCTACTCCAGAATCATATAATGGTTTGGGTTGGAAGGGACCTTAAGACCTTCTTGTTCCAACTCCTGCCATGATCTGGGACACCTTCCACTAGATCAGATTGCTCAGTGACTCATCCAACCCTGTAAAGGGCTTTTGGTTTTGTCTCTTCTTAAATAATGAGTAATTAGCCCAAGAAATTCCTGTGAGCCTAACATGAACAGATTACTTATATTTTTAAGTAATTTCTGAAATTATGTAATAACTTAATTCTGAAATTTACTCACAAAAGTCTGGGATCTATTAAATACTTTCTCAAAAAACATATTTTACTGTGGAACCTTATAAATATTAGAACAAAAGGCTTTGCAGAACAAACAGATCTGGAAGCACAGAAATGCACAATGATTCCTTTCTTGTATCACTCATTCAATACATTATTAACTTGAGCAGAGAGAGCAGCACTATGTCTGTGCCCAAGGAGCAAAAGTCAAAATACTCCCAGAGCAGCAAAGAGAATTGTATTTTCCAAGCATTGGTATTGCTTTTATTTGCAATGTGCCTAAATGGAGAAAGCCAAATGCATCTATATTCAAATCTGGAATTAGACCCAACAATACACCCTATCTGGTTTTCCTGTGAGGTTGCTGAAAGCAACATGTTATGGCTTAGCAGCTTTATTGGGTGTTTGCAATGTGAGCCTAAGAGGAGTCATCACAAAGCCCCACTGGCCTGGAATGGCAGGGGTAGCAAGATACTTATTTTTTCATTATGAAAAGGAGAAATTGTTTCTAATAATCCACTGTATGCTCAACTCATTTTTTTTTAATTGAGCATGGAGCTCAAAGAAACCAACTGTGTAGCAATTTAATGACACAATTCACTCCTCCATGTACTTTTATAGGATCAATTAGCACCTAAACAACTTTTTTTTTTTTTTGTTGCAGCCCTAAACTCAGCTTCTATTGAGTCAGTTTTGTCTCTACATTTCAGTCTTTTGGAATCTCTTGGCACAGCAGTGTTCCCAGGGAGGTCAGCAATGGTAAAAAGCTGTTCTTAAGGACTTTTTCCAGTATTTGCATTTTGATGGTTGTTGTGCGTAGTATTTATGCTGACTGGTCCTGTCAGCATCCATAGATATTAAACCACCTGTGTCCTTGTTTCATCTGTTCTTCATTGGCATTCCTGGGGACCTGTGTAACTAAAAGCACAGGTACTTGCATTAGAACTAAATAAGAGTAGGATTCATTTAAATCAGATAATGTTGTTCTTATTTTGCCTCAGCAGAGACACAATGCAAAACACAAGTCCAGGAACGGCTGAGACAAGACCCTACTGCTCTAAAGGAAGCTCCATTATGGATGGTGCAGGTAGTATTTGATATTAGATTGGTTGGTGTTAATGTGTGAATAAAACCAACCAAAGCTGGGCTATAAATGACACTCTAATTTTAAAATTCTGACACAATAATACGTGTTACCTCTGAAAGCATCCACTGTATGAACTAGGCTGGGGTAAGGCTTGGTGCTACCTTCTGATCTATGTTTCTCTAAAATATAGTGTTGGTTCTGTTTCTTGGAAACTATAATGCATCCCTAAGTGATTTAGAAGTTCCATTAGAGATTACAAGAAATACCAATTTTAGTGGTGACTTAAAGAAATCGGCAGGCATGGGTGAGATGGATATTTGGTTAGGCAATCATTGAGCGTTTGGGAACTTGAAGGATGCTCTGTAGAGCAATGGTCTGAGTGAAGGAATAATTTATTTAGGGTGAGGAAGTTCAAAACGTGTGTTGATCCATGTCCTTGCTCTATATGCCTTAAATTCCACTTGAAGTGACCATCAATAATTATGCTAAATGTGAATTTTTCCACTCTTTAGTTGTGTCACACTTCTTTGCCAGTTACCATGTTTAATTACAGGCAGGTTAATTATTCCCCAATTATGACTTACTGTGGCTACTGGTCACTATTTCCATTTGATTGCTGTCGCATCTCAGGATGACAATGAAAAATTATGCTTCAAATTGGATGGAAAAGAGAAATTCAGTTTAAAATCCAAATCTGGAAGAGCAGCATTCCTTGGTAAACTCCAGAACGGAAAGGCTGGAGAAAAATTTCGCTATCTGTGCAATCCCCACCTCCCACCATTCTGGTGTGCAGCTGAAAATGCACTAATTATCAAACCCATGAATCCATATTTGTCCACCCCCTGACCTGTTTATCTGGTATCAAGCTACTGCATTTTGTCATAAATCATGAATTCCCTGAAACAGAATCTACGTTTGAGTCAATCCTTACAATGCAGGATCATGCTACTCCAGTGCAGAGACAGTTAGCCAGGAACTGCTCTTGGGCCTCTTCTGCCATAGCCAGAGTCCCGGTTTTAGACTGCCCTACCTTTGGGAGCAGATAAAAATGCTTTCGGAAAGCCATGTGTAGTAGTTCATGCTAAAATTCTGGTTGTGCTCTGTTTGTTATGCCAATTCCTTCAGCTTTCTACATATTTATGTCGGCCTTCAGTTTCTGGGTTATTCTGGTCTTTCCTTTTTGCGTCCTGCAGACTTGAGCTGTTTCTTTTGATTTTCCTTTGTGAGGGATCATAGTCAGAATTTGGAAAATGTGGGCAGACATTTGTTTTGTCATCAAAATTTTGCAATTACAAGAGATTTGTCTGGTGAGACTGTCTGAATACCAGCCTGTTTGACTTACTCTCTCCTCACTAGTTTCTTGAGAATTATTTTGAAAAGTTACTAATAAGAATGTCAGCTCCAGCCATCACTGATGGTAACAATAAAAAAAATGTGTCATAAAAAAAGCGAAGACTCACTTCACCTTGAAATTCATAAGGACATTTATGCAAATGTTCTCTCTTCCAAAACAGGCTATGAATTTCATCTTCCAAATTTGCTCTCACTGCACACAGGCATTCATGGGGAAGATGTTCATATGATGCTCGGAACAACTTGAGCACATTTCATATCAAGAAGAGAAGCTGGATCTCATTAATCACTCCAACAATGAAGTCAATTAGAGAAGTGCATCTCGTTAGGTATCTGCTAAGATTCTAGTCAATGGCCCATTACTTGTAGGCAAGCAATCTGACACCATTTATGGTGCCGTGTGAAATAGAGAGATGGAAAAGCATATGGGAGAGCACTGTGCTGTCATTAATTTTCATTTTGTTTGCTTTTCATGCTATTGGTAAAATAAGTCCCTTCTAATAAGAAACTGTATTTAATCTGTCCTATATCACTATTTCTGCCCAACAGATGACATGAATACTCTCTTTACTATGTCTGGCTAAGGATGCAGGATGTCAGGTTTCAAGAGCTTTGTCTGATTGCCTAATAATGATCACTCTCTCAATTAATTCCTTGTTCCTTCAGTTATTTCATACTCATTAAATAGAGAGAGGGGCATCTGTGAATAAAGACTGCACTGTTGCCCTAAGGATTCTTGTCTGACTGCCTTCCTTGAGGAAGGAGCATAAGTCACAGAGTTGATTGGATGTTTATGTGGGGAAGAGTGGGTTTTCATTCCTCTGCAATCACAACTGGGGCATTCAATTTTTATAGTGTCCCACTCTGGGTGATTGCTGCCTTGTGTCCTCAGGCAGGGCTGAGCAGGAAAAGGACAGTGCTTTGTGTGGTGGTTATTGCTGGCTATTGACTCTGCAGGGAGCCCACAGTTATTAAACCCCTTTGCTTCCCTTTATCACTGCCTCCATCCCCTCCTGCCCAGCTGCTGCAGGACTTTGGCTCTTTAGGTTTTGTTGGGATTTGCAAGGAGCTGAGTGGTGAGTATGCAGAGCCTGAACTACCCTCAGGACAAAGGCATGGCAATCCCAAGGAAGGTGTCTCTGGACAGATGCAATGGACACTGCAGAGCCAGTGAACTGGACACCAGTTAAGAGCTGGAATTTCAAAATATTCTTGAGCTCCCCTCATACATAACACCTTTAAATTGCAGGTATTAAGAGGTGGAGCTTGGTCACCTCAGTGGGGATTGGAGCTGTGATTATCCCAAGGAGCTCTGTGATTAGGGTGCAGCGCTCACGGCCATTCCTGTAAAAGAACTCAGTGCTCTAAGAAGGATATGATGTTCTAAAATGAATGGCTGCTTACAAGAGTAATCCTACATCAGGATAATGTTTTATACACAAGACTGTTTTTGTACAATGCTTCTATAGTAAATGAACCCATTCTGATAACATTGAACAAGCACCACAATTTTCCAGGTGGCCAACTTTGATTAGACATTGGTCTTTTTCTTTGGGAACAGAAAGTTCTGCTTAATAGCACACTCTGCTAAATTATTTAGCACGTTGAATTTAAAATAAGATAATTCTTCTTTATAAATACTTGTCTTTCCTCTGTAAGTCCAGAAAGGTGATTTAAAAAAAAAAAATTCTCCTTTGGAGCAGAGTTATAAATATCTGAGTACCTGAGTACTTTGTCAAAACGCTGTCTTCTCCAGCACTGTAAAATTTAGAACATTGCAAATTTTTAAGATTCATCTTGGGTGTAAACATATATTATCAGTGTCACTTTTCCCACCTGTTTTATTGGATTTGGGTTTTTTTCAGTTTTAGTGCAAAACCAGCTCAGAGGTGTGATACTTTGATCTGAAAGCCATGAGATCTGTGGGTTCCAGTGCTGTTTTCCCTGACTCTGCTCATGGTGAAAAAGTTGTGTTGCTGAATATGAGTCTTACATCTGGAATGGACACCTTCCATCCTTTGGGATAGGCCAGTTGTGTTGTGAGATGCAGGTACAGCTACTCCACTGTGTCCACAAAACTCATGAAGGGACTTAAATTCAAGATCAGTCACTTGATTTTGGCTCAAATCTGTCAGGGAGCTATGGCTTTTAAAATAATGTGGGATATTTGTAGTCAGGGGATGCTAAAATGAAGAGGGTGGCTGCTCAGGGAAATCAAAGGATGAAGCATAAAAATATGTATTTCTTCAGTTAATGTTTGAAAATATCTTGCCATTTTCTTCAGTGGTCATAATCATGTTATTTGATAAAGATATTTTCAATGGCAAATTCTAGGGACTAGGGATGAGCAGGATCATGGCCACAGAGGAGCAGCAGTGACAACTGAACATGTGGCAGGCGGATCTGCCAGAGGTGAGCAAAACCTGCAAGAACCTGCTTGATCTGTGCACTCTCATTTTAATTACAGATACTCTCAAGCTCAGATTTATCATCCTAGTTTCCTTAGTTTTGTTGCTCTTTCCTTATGTATTATAATTTTCATGGTTCAATCTATAAGACTTTTCCTTTCTGAATTAGCATCTGAATTTGACATTTTTCTTGATAATAAATAGGTTGTGCTATGATGGAAGTACCCAGGAAGACTGCATTACATTCCCTGGCAATTTGTTTTAAAGGCATGTAAATTGTGTCCTTCATCCCAGGCAGCACTGATGCTACTCTATATAGCACATCTCAGGGCTTTTAAATCCTTAGGGAAATTATCTTTTAAATTACTTAAGGGGAGAAAAATAAAAAGGCAGTAGGGCTTGACACCAAGGATTAACTGCTCCTACATAAGTTAATTTGGTTTAAAGATGAGATACCTTCTGGGTATTGATTTGGATATTTTAGTTCTATAACTCTTAAATTGTAGGCAAACTTGGCACACTATGAAGATACTTGACTGAATTTTAAAATTTTAGAAGTATTTATGAAATCATACCCTAGTCATAAATGCTCTGATATTCTGTATTTCTAAAAAAATTCAAAAACAAGGTAGAACAAGAGAAATGGGAAAATAAATCATTTTCTAGAAACACCAGCATCATCTGTGAAAGCAAACAAACCAATCCCACAGTTGGGAGACACCATCTGTGACTTTATCTGTCTCTTTGTACATGTTGCACTCAGTTTCCTACCACCGATTCCAAAGAGACATGGGGATATTTGGCATGTAGTAAATTGAACTCTGTGGGATTTTCAGCTGTAGGGAAGTAAAATAAAAGGTTTTCATCTCTTGTATAAACATTGTTAGTAACCCTTGATACATTTTTTTCATTAAAGACTTTTTTATTTTTTTTAGCTTGCTGTTCTATGGAAGGAGCAGGCATTTTTGACAGATTGAGATTGGGAATGAGCAGTACCTTGGCAAAGTGTAATGGCACACAATTAACACTAACGGGGTCCATACAGTGAGAGATGCTGCAAATAAGGGGAGATTTATAGAACAGGTCGTAAGACAAATAGTAATGTTTTTTTCACCTGCAACAGAACCCAGTAATCTGAGGTTTTCTATAGATAGTAATCTGTGTGGTTACTCTCACTTCCTCTTGCCTCATCCCTTTGCCACTTCTGTTACAGTTCTCCTATTCTGAACAGTTGTAGTTGGCTTTATTTAGAAAAAAAATCCTTTGATCACCTTTCCTTTGTCCTCCAGGAAGGCAGAGCTAATGGTGTGCTTGTGTAGAGGTTTCACATTTCAAACTACTCTTCTGCTTTTCTTTTAATTGTCATGTGCATAAATTAATATTGATCTACTTTCATTTGCAGATCCTTGCCCTGGAATGATGTAGTCTCCTACTGAAAATTGTTTTGTTACTTAGTTTTGAAACACCTGTAACTTTTACAGGAATTATTTCAATGGCTCTCAGTTGTTGGGGATTTTTTCCTATTTCTCTATGAAATGAATGCACCTTTCTGTATATTTTTGTACTATTTTTCTGTCTCAATGTCACAACACTTCTTCTGATGAAATGATTATGTCATTAGAATTCCCTTCAAATCAGTGCTAAGGGCTTGGCATGTACTCTGGGTGATGTACAGTGACGTAGAGACCATGAATTCATAGGACAGTAATAATGAATTTCTTCCTTCTCATTTTCTCCTTTAACTCCACAGTATTATATGAATAATCATCAAAGATTCAGGGTATTTTCTAGGTGCAATGACTTTATTTCTGTTCCTTTAAAATACTGTAAGAGGATGGTATAAGTGGATCACGTTCAATTTTCTGGATTTTGTCATGTTGACATGTTTCTAAAAGGGAAGTTTGAAACAATGCTCAAATCCATAATATAGAAGATCATTATTTGTTCTCAGTAATTACAGAAACTGACAAGTTTTTACTGCTTGTCTTTTAAAGTCTAGTTGTCTATGTAGTCAAACATGTAACAAAGATACATAAAAATTTATAAAATATAAAATAAGCTTTTTAAGTGGCTGTCATCTCTCCAGCACAGCACATCTGGCATTATAGGACTTGAAGTACTATCCTAAATTGTACTGAAAAAATGAAACCTTTTTGCAGAAGTGGATTTAGTGGAGAGTGAAGGGGAACCTGGAGGCACGTAGACATTTCAGCTCTGACCTCTGCTCAGATTGGCAGGGTTTGGAGCCTTTGGAATGATGATCTGGGCTCTTTCCTCCCGTGAAGGAGATGGGAAGATAAAATAACCGGTGATATCAGCCAGGTTAGTCAATTCACAGTTCAACAATACACATTAAGCTGATGAACATGGAGTCTTTTTCTCTATAGAATCAAATCTATTATTAGTCCAATATTTTAATTAAGTAAAATTGGATTCCCTTGTGAATTAATGATTAAGGCTGCATAAAATGACATTGATCCAAGGCTAGAAATGACATCTTTCACCTTCATTTTGTGCTTACATTTCTTCCAGCCATATTTCATTATTCTCACCAGAAAATTTACTTAAGAAAGAACTAATGTACAGAAAATCTTTTGCTTCAATATTTATTTATTTTCTCACTTTATTTCTTCTCCTTTAAAGTCTTATTTGTAGAATTGTTGATGTAACTGCTGACACATCTAAATATCAGGTGAGTTTTCTGGATTCCCACACATTCAGGAACTTGGTGATCCTTCCCACATACCCAGAGCAGGCACACATTCATCAACATTTCATTTTCTGTTGCCTGTGCACTCAAATATTTTGAAACAGGCATTTTCCTTTTAATAATTCTATTGTTCTAGTCTATTATCTTCTTGCTAAAATGATGAACTTCTATTTTAATTGATATTATTCCCATTTAGGCTGGTCTAAGTAGGTGCCCAGCACTCTACTTAAAAATGTCCCTTTGTAGCCTCACTAAAGGAATGTTGGAGTGTTCCCTAAAATAGCTCAATTGTTTGGATTCTTTCTTCTTTTCTTCCCTGCAGTCCTATTCATTCACTTTCAAGTTTGCAGTTTCTTGCACTCTCTTCAATAATTAGACCTTAATCTCCTAAACCTTCCTCTTTTCATTAAATAACTTCAGACCAATGTAATGCTGCCATGAAATTCAGCTGGCTCCCGTATTTGTGCCCATTCCCATTTTTGTGTGTTCTATATGAATTTCCTTTCTAGGTAGCTGGTGTGACACACTTTTCTCAGTGCTTTACAGTTGCCATTTTTCCCCGTCAAATGTGAGGCCCTTGACATTTTTATTCAGTTTGAGAAGGAAAATTACGTTGTTAGAACACCAAACTCCACGCTAGAAAACCCAATAGCCTGATTTGGACCATTCTTAAAAACAGAATTTTCAAATCAACCTACATGTTGGCAACTTTGTCCTCTAATAATTTAATTATGTCATTTTTGATTGCTGGTTTGAGAAGTATCTATCATCAGATCTATAGAGAAGGCAAAACCTCCAGGTTGCCTTCATCCTGTTGTATCTTAAAAAGAGAAATGCTTTTCCTCTCACAACTGGCTTGAATGTCCATGGTACCTGGGGAAACCTCAGGTGGTTTGCAGGCTTATGTGATTATACACGGAAATGTCCTCTTGACCTAGGCAAACCTCCTGCATTGTCAGCAGCATTCTGAGAAAAGCAAAATTAATTCTGAAGGACTTCTTTAGGTCTTGCTTGACTGGACAAGAGGTTATAATTGCTGAGCTGTACTCCTGCTTTTAATAGTCATTACTTTACATTTTTTTAGTAGTTATACTTTGGATTTGCCCATCAGCATCAGTAAAAAATAATACAAAACATATAACCAACCCAAGAACTATATATAATTACCTGTGTTCCAGTTCTTAATATTTCTTAAAGAATTGTTCTATGATTTCTGCTTCCCAGGGAGAGGGACAATTGAAGGGAAGTGTATGCAAATTCTCTGACATTAAATCTGAGGACCCAATTATTAACATTATTTATTGGGGTCACTGAACTACCCCAGTAGGGAACTGTGGGAAGGAGGAGCTGGATATGGTAACTCCCACTCTCTGAGAAGGTGGAACACTTTCCTGTGTATTCTAATGTATTAATAGAATCCATCCTGCCTTGCACAGAAGAATACAAAATACAAGTGCAATTGAAAAGCAATATAAATGTGTATAGTGACACCACTGATAACACTGCCTGTAAAATTTAAATATACTGGGAATGGCTTTAAATTAACAACTCTTGGAACTGGACCTTGTAAAACTCACTCCTACATGATGATTTTATTAACATTCCTGTTGCACATACAGAGCTGGAACTATACATGTGAAGAGCATCCATTGTGGTAAAAGGAATTTTTGTGTTTTTAATGGTTAAGATTATAGTGATTAAACACTGCAATTATGGTAATCATGGTGAATTGGAAGCTGTGAATCCATTGCTGCCACTGCTTTGGATTTTGCTTCAGTGCTTTTCCATGAAAGCTGTCAGCAGCAGAGAGGGAGGGGCAGGGAAAGGGGAAGGGGAGATGCACTGGCATTGATGAGGTGCATTTTGAGACACTGCACATTCCCAAGCTACGAACTGAACAGTCAAGGCAGGTAAACAAATATATAACCCAACAAGAAGCAGGACTACTCCTTTAGCAAGGTCAGGAGTCCTTGTAATGAACAGTTATCTTAGGACAAGCTCTTAAACCTCATTTAATTAGGGTATGACCTGGCCTGTTTTCTTTGAGAAAACATGTGGCTTCGCTTCCTGAATGAGATTGTTTGATCCAAAAGTGTTCTTAGTTGTTTAACAATAGTAATTCTGACCCTGAAGGTCTGTCCACTCTTGACTAAAGTTTTATGGAAAGAGTTGCTCAAATACCAATGGTGCCTTCATCAAATGGCAGGATTTTTTTCACAATATATATTATTAAAAAAAAGAGGAGATCAATATTTTGGAGACCCACAGTGTTCAGTTTTGAATATCAGTTTATTTAATTTGAAAGGCTTTTTGATTTTACTTCACGCACCAAAAATTTTGCAAGACTGACTGACTGCAGCTTTTGTTCTGCAGAAGCAGCTGGAAAACTCTTACTTGCAAGGAAACACTTGATAAAAACTCACATACAACCTCAATAGACTAAAATTCCAAAACCAATAGAATCTTGTTCCCTCTAGGTGTGATTTGGGGGAGGGGAAAGAAGAATAATTTTCCCAGGGTATGAGTTTTTTGGTTCTTTTTGGTGGGGGGGGGGAGTGTGTATGTAAAAATCTATGCAGCAGAAACACTGAATTTCAATAATTTTTCCCACTCACACAGTGTCAGATGCCAATCTCTGCCAGGCCCCTTGGCAATACAGTTCCAGACAGGGATGCAGGAACACCTGGCTGGATGGCTCTGCTGGCCACAGCATCTCCAAGGACCTCATTATTCTTTGGAAGGAGAAAACTTTCCATCCTCTCTCTACTCTCTGTTGGTTGCTCTAATTTTTCTATCTCTCTCTCTTGCACTCTCTCTCTCCCTCAAATTTACTTCCAAAATGGCTAAACTGGATATTGTTGGGTTTTTTCCCACCACCACATTGTCAACATCTATGGTACATGGATGTCAAAGAGTGAAGCACTGATTGTCTTTTTGGAAAATCCTAAGAACTTTAACAGGGGCCATCCTCTGAGACAGTGGGAGATATTTTTCCCTTTTCTCTTTTCCTGTGGCACAGTTTTTGTATAATAGCCCTAATCTTTATTGCTTTGTGGTATATAGCTCTTGCCATTAATGGCCATCAGGATTGATTAAATGCCTGAGCCTCAATGTGCCTCCCATGAATGGTTATCAGGATTGATTAAATGCCTCAGCTTCAATATTTAATCAAACTCACCAGCTGTTGATTGCTGTACACTATGAAATCATCAGATTATTCCTTAAATGTGGTGCAAGAAGGATTTTCCTACTGCTCCCAGAATCTCACTGCCTCCAAGGAGCTTGTGGGAAGAGTTTTTCATTATGTTTGTGTTCTTTACATATAGATAACAACAATGGAACCAGCTGAAATAATACACTCAGCATTTATATTCACTAATAAAAATAAGGCCAAAGAATATCACACAAAACAATTTGGATGAGGTAATACAAGTTGTTTGCATTAAAAATAATTTTTAAAACATTATTTGTAAATGTACTCTGTATATTTGGATTTGTTTTTTAATCCACATATCAATACCAGGAAATATGACTGCATTGATTTTTACAGGAATTACTCTATGTAGTTGATGTTATCACATGAATAAATTACTAGGTATTCATTCTTTATTTAGATTCCACTGTATTACAAATGAATTCTTATCTCATAATTTGCACTTTCTGCAAGTACCTTGTGTTTGAGTGTCAAAATACGTTCAGCAAATCCTCTAGGCTAATTGGTAAACGGGAAAAACTAATTGTAGCTTATAGGAACATAATTAGGCTGGAAGGAGAGCCATGATCCCTGAGTTAGGGGGAAAATCTTCCACGGGAAATAGGCAGACAGGGTGCCATACAGAGGGCAACAAGGAAGGGCTTCTCCAGGGTGAGCATGAGAAGACCACAAACAAAAAAAGGTGGAGGACAAAATGTCTTAACTTAATCCATGTACTAAGTCAGTGCTGAAGCCAGAATGAAATTTCTGAATTTAAAACAAAACCATGGTCTCACAGTTCATGTATCCTGATGGATTATACAGTTCATGCATCATGTGTGTAGAAAAATCTTATAGAATAAGGTCCTTACAGGCCTCTCCTCACTTCTGTTAACTTCTGCCACTTCTGATCACCAGGCAGCACTCTGGGGAAGCCTCAGCTAACAGGATAGCAAAAACCAAGTTATATAACCAGAAAACAAGTTATGTGACTGTGTGTGGATGCTGCGTGACCAAAAAAGGTGACTGGTTAGAAGTATGCATGAACAGCAACACAGGAACTGGCAGGCAGACAATGAATGTTTGTTTTAGTTTTCAAAAAATGCTAACAAATATAATTTTAGCCTAGGTCTTCTTAACACAGTATAAAAGCTTGGTATTGTAGTACAATATATAAGGTCTTGCATTATGGCAATAAAATTGATTCTCTTCAGAACAAGAACCAAGAAAGCTGTGTCTCAGTGCTTGTACATGTACAAACCCCAAAGATTCAGTAGCTGTTAATAAGGTAATTCCTTTCCCTGGCTCATCCCATGAAACTCTGCATTTGTTAAAGTCCTGGAAGGCACTGAGCACTGAGCCCTTAAGTTCTCAAAGAGCAGCAGGTAAAAAACAATCTGAAGGCCGTATTTTTCTGTTACAAATAACCATGGTGCATCCTTGGGTACCTGGATCCTAAAGACCAGTGAGTGCCTAAACATACCTACAAAAATACACCTTCATAGTTGTGTGACTGCATTTAGTTTCCAGTTACCATCTACGGCATCATCTGACTCTGTTTCAAAGTCCTCTCTCTTATTTTTTCTGCAATGTGCCATGATGAGTGTCTGACAGATATTAGCAAAATATAATTTGGAGTTAGGAAAGATTGCTATTTGTGGTGTTTTGTGATGTTCTTTCCTCCTTGAAATATTTTGTGTCACAAACTGATTTTTGTTTGATGCAGAGAGATAACAGAGGAAAAGTACCTTTTGTTTCAACACAGTTACTACAGAAACAATTCCCAATTGAGCTGGCACAATAAATGCTTTTAGAGCTATTTTTCTTCTTTTAAACTTATGGGCAAAGTTAAGTAATGCAGACACTCTTTATTTGAGTATTAATTATGTGCTCTTTGGGTAGGGCTTCATTTTACTCTTTTTGTGTGATAAACACTAGGCTGCTGGTATTACAATCTAGAAAAAAAGGAGAACCTTAAATAAAGTTTAGTAATGTGCCTTTCTACACCAGATTCTTCTCAAGTAAAAGCTAGTGAAGATCAAACCTGTTGTTTTTCTGAAAATTTTAAGGAATATGAAAGCATAATTTAATTGAATATTTATCACCAGAGTGTAACTGGTTTTCAAGTGCTCATCTTCTTAAGAAATAAAGTCTTTCTCTGCTTTTTTTTGTTTTATTTTTCGATTTTTTTCCCTGTGGAAATTCAGGTTTAAAGGAAAGTCTGAAGTACAGGTGGCATTTAAGGTTTTGTTTTAATTTAACTGCCTTAAGGCATTGTTGAGTTTTCCCTAGACCTGTTGACAGCCGGGTGAGTGTTTGAGGTAAACACATAAATTATCTCCACTGTGCAGTGAATCTTAAACAAAAAAAATACACAAACATTATGTAGAGGATATAATATATTACATTTATCAGTATATGGTTAGACTTAATCTGGGGAGCAGGAGGAAAATGGAGTTTAACAGCCTATTTTTATTAATCTGTAGTTCGGCAGTATATTTTTATTCATCTAAAGTCAGTGAGCAGTGTTTGAAGGCAGAGCTATAAATCCTGAACTTTCCCTCGGAAAAATATGTCTGGCTGTGACATAATATCCTAAAATATCCTGGTCCTTACCAAAGGCCTAAAACCACTCAACCCTAAAATTGCCGTGGCATTCCATCACCTTCTGGATTATAATGATTTTTTTAAAAAATTGTGTTTAAAGGTATCTATGTCACTATAAAAGTCTGACTAAAGAAAATACCTGAATAGTTGTTCAGCCATAAAAGGGATTAATTATTGTTTAGCTGAAGATGGATTTTACTTGATTTCATTATTTCGTTGCTATCTGAATCCAAAAGCTCATCAGGTGTAGCCCACTGCTGCTTCCAAGGGAAACTGCAAATAAAAGCAATCAGCAGAAATTGCTGACTAGTTTTGCCAAGCAAACAGTTAATCTCTCCATGTTTATTTGTAAAAAACCAAACCCAACTAACAAAAAACAAACAAACAAACAAAAAAAGATAAATTTAATTCAAAAATGTGCAGTATCACTCCGCAAATCTTTCTCAAAATTCCATGGATGAACTATATATCTGAAAGTACTAACAAGTGGAGAAAGAATCTTTCCACATCATGCGATCACACAGAGATAATAATTTGCTTTACTACTACATTTCCCCCCTATAATTTCATTACATTTAGGGCTTTTTTAATAACAGTTATCTGTCTGATGTTAAACTGGGCATGACACAGCTCATGCTGCTGGAGTGCAGTCTGCCATCAGTGACTGGAAAGCTCCAAACAGTAGGAACAGGTCCCCTTTCCTGTGAATTCATTGAGCATCACAAGTGCTTTTTCTAAAAATACCAAGGCAAAGAAAAAGGGACTGTCTAACACTTATTATCTACAAAAAGATCGGAGAATCCCTATATCCCAGAAAATATTCCTCTTAGTTGTTTACAGCTAATAGGGTGAATGTTAATGTAGTCCTTGTTCCATGTTATGAAGTGTCTTCTCCACTATAGCTGGGAAACCCTGAAGGAGAAAATCAATTCTTCAATAAAAATTAGATAATTTACCCAGCTTACGAAACAGCTGAACCAAGAACCATTCTTGAGTTCCTAAATTTTATGTCAAAAAACCACTTGATTTTAGCATTAACATCACTAACACTATGAATATTTAAACCAATTGGATTGGATTTTGAGCCAGCATTAATTAATATCACTTCATAGGTCACACTGGATACGTAGATTTTGGCAACATCCACTTCACTGTTAAAGTTTGGGTGCTGCCAGAGCTTGCTGCAATACTAAAGGTCTGTAGGAGCACAGATCCATGCTCCACTGGGCAGATTCCTGCTAAAACTAGTAAGTTATTTCCACTTAAGAAAGCATAAAATAAGTTGCACACATATGTTTTGAGGCTGATGTGCTCTGGATGTGTTGGACTTGCTGTACAGAACATCACTGTTCTCTGCAAATGCCAAAACCAAATTGTGTGTGCAGAAAAAAATCAGATCTGTGGTAGCAGAATTTGAGTCCATCCAATTGTAATTGCAGGTTTATTTAAAAATCTGGGGACCAGGGTATCATTTTTGTCAAAAAATATGTTTACAAAGATATTTAGGCCATAACTCTGCATTAGGCTACAAACTGGTGAAGCCTGGGATGGTTTGGCTCATAGGATTTCACCCATTCCACTCAATGGATCCAGAGGGGTTTTTTGACAATGCAAAACGAATACAGATTTAGTGTTCTAAAACATGGCACCTCTTGGAATTTGTCTTTATAATGTTTATTCTAGATATTTAATGTTGATTACATTTTTGTTGATGAATATATTTACTAATTATGGTGGTACCAGATCAATTAAATTGGATGAATTGTTGAAGTACACCTGTTGTGTTTTGCAGCTAACCTCAAGGGGTAACCAGTTCTACAGCTTTAATGAGAACTATGGGGTCTGGTATATGCACCCACCTAAAGAGAGATAAATGGACTTTTAAAAAGTTCTGAGAACCTGAAGGGCTGAGTTTGCCAAAGGATACACAGAATCCCTTACCTCCAGTATGGCTCCCCTCACTCCAGCTATTTACCCAAGTGCACCTGTTGAAACATGAAAGTTCAATGTTATTGAGGTGTTTTTCTTGATAAGGTGTTGTGGAGTATTATTAATTTAGGACTCAGTTTCTCCTCTGAACCTAAAACTTACGGGACATTGTAGCATTGCTACAGCCTGGTCTGTCTGCATGTGATAGCTCCTTGAAATTCTCAGTTTAGAGTGGTTCCTCACTGTTCTCTTCTTCCAGTTTAATGTGGAATTGCATTTGTCTCCCACTTCTTTTTTCTCCTTCCTTCTTCCCCCTCTTTAATGAGGGCAAGAAGGCAGCTGCTCCCTGCTTTTAGTGAGCCGCCTTCGCTATGGGTCTCCTTAAGCACAGTCATGGGTAGAATTTGAGGGCTGAAAGTAAAAAGAATAATCTGTACTTCCAAAGGTGGAAAGTGCCTGGTGAAACTCCTTCCCTTCTCCTTTCAATCTCTTTTTACCAGTCCTGTGGCAAAGGATATCTGAATGCCTGGGGACAAAGCGATGCCTCAGCAGCTGCAGAGAAAAGGTGTTTTCACATGCAGTATCCCATCCCCACTTGTCCTGTGGGGAGGTGTCAGGACAGAGGAATACAAGGACACTCTGCCTAAAAATGACCTATTTTTCCACTTAAATTACTGTGTTTAATAATGTTTCTGCATCCTCATTTAAAATGAAGAACAATGGAGGCATTTCCCAAGCTCTGTAAATAATGTCATTTCTCTGAGGGGTGCATGACATGACTGATAAGTGTGTATTTTCTTATAATTGAATCTTGGCTATATGGAGAAATACTCAGATAAATAATTTAAGTTTCTTTTGTTTTCCTCTTTTTCTTCTCACTAATGAGAGAAGGGAAGAGTTCCCTCTGTTAATTGATAATTTTCTAGCTGACAGTCACACCTAAGTCCCTGGTATGAAATGCAGGGAGAAAAGAATCCCGAGTGAAAAGTAGAGAAATTACAATAGTAGAAATGACCTGCATTTTGCTGGAAATCTTGGCAGTAGGATTTAGGGTCTCCAGTTTGTGTCTTTAAAAAAAACCCAAAAGCCAAGTAATTATGGAGCATCTTGAGTAAAAAACTAAAAAGAAAAGGGGTGCCACAAGACTGCTTCTGCCAGAGTTTTCCAGGGAAAGGAAAATAAACCTGAAGCTTTTGGACAAGTCCAGAACCAAATCATCAGATCACACTGCTTTAAGTAATCAGTTTAACCTCCAGGCATCTCTAGTGGGGTAAATATTTTGCTTTTTTGCTCTGTGAGCTGTTGAATTTTTTTGTTTTTCCCTGAAATATCATCAGTTTGGAATTCACCCAGCAAACCAAGAAATATCTTTCTGAGTGAGTTTGGAGGAGTTCCCAGTTCACACTTAAATTGTGGTAAATGGTGTAAAAAAAAAAGGATTAGACACAGCAAGTTTAATGAGCACTGTATGGTTGTGGAGATGTTTTTATTCTCACTGCTAAAAACCCCTCTTTTATTCTGAAATCTATTAAATACTTTTCTCTCACTATTTGCAGCTAACTTCAGTGTGTTAATATGACTTTGGATGATGGAGCTTAAAGACAATATAGTGCAGCTTGTACTTGTAGGACAGCTGTTTTTATTGAGGTATAAAATGCCCTGACCACACAGTCTTGAAACTGGGGCCTTAAACTTAATAACCAGGGGCTGAATTTTCTTTCTTTAGCTGAAATGTCACCTCTAGACCCTCACACAATGGCTTATTGCTATCCTTAAAATTCTAAAATCTAATATTACCCTTGCTTTTCCACCACCTTCCCTTTATAAATTCACACATATGGATTGAAGTGTTTGAAATTCAGTGCTAATTTCCCCCCCTGGGATTGCACAGAGTAGTGATATTCAGTTACTGTACCTTGATGTCAGCCTGACTTTGGGGGAATCTGCTCCCTCTCCATGCTCTGAATGCCCAACTCAGCTGTTTCCACAAGGATCTGAGGAGGAAATTTCGCCTCCCGTGCCTGGCTGCCACTGGGATTTCTCAGGAGATCTATAATGCATGATGCACGTTGCTGCAGTTTCTCCCCCTCTCCTTTCCATCAATAGCTTTAGTCCTTCTGGCCAGATTTCTGCAGCACAAATACCCAAAAACCCCCCATGTACCAGCACTTTGTAACCGCTAAACAATGAGTTAGTTTTAAATTTTGTGGTAGAGGGGCCATGATGAAAACACAGTTTACATTCCTGTATATAAATGACCAGTTATAATGGGATTTTGACCATTGGACAAATGTAGTCACAGAGATTTAGCCTGCTGTGAGCAGCTAATTAGAGTCCAGAAACCATAATAAAGTATTTATTGAGTATTCTTTTAGCAAATCACAGGACTTAAACAGCAGTTCACACTTGGAAAGGACACTGGGTAATTTCATTAATTTAATGAATAAAATTCAGATTTTGCCTTGGAAAAGATAGCTCAAATATTTCTGAGTAGAAATAAAATTTTGTATGCCTCAAGACAGGAAAATTAAATCTTTCAATAAAAGATTAATTGCCATCTTTATGCGGTCACAGACCTGATGGATGTCATGCTTCAGGTATGAGATTTCCAGAACTGTGCTCCTATTCTGCTGCACGACTGGAAAAGCTTAAGTCCAGCTGAGTTTATCTGAGAAATTTTTTGTTAATGTCAGAGTAAAGGTTCCAGAAAATAAACTGTCTGTATGTTCTACACTGTCTCTGTAGCATTGGAGAGCTTGTTCTGGTATTTCTGTGGAAGTCTGCATTGGAGTTCCTTGCTCCTGGGTAGAGAGGTGATGGGATAAAAGATGGTTTTTAACTTGTTTCTGTCCTGACTTGGAGCAGAAACTGGTAGTCATTTAAAAAATCCTAAGTAATTGGCATCAAATATGATAAAATTGAGTCCAATTTTGTAAAATTGGAAGTCTGAACATATTTAAGGATAAAACGCTACTTAAGGAAGAATTGTCTGAAAAATAACATCAAGGTTTCCCGTCTAATATAAATATGATACCTGTAAGGAATAACTTTATTCCTGTCTAGAAAGAAGAAAAGAAGGCCCATTTTTGAGTATATCTTACTCAATAAAGTAAATAAGACTATTTAATATCCAGCTGCCTTAACTCCGATCCATTTTCTGTGCGGAAGTCAATCCCATTTCAGGTGTTGGACATGAGTGAGGGAACTGCTCTGCCTACTCAAATGCTGCTGAGCTGGGCATCTAACTTGACAAAGCTTTAACTTATTTAAAATTTATTTAAACAGATTATTTCCTGGTGAAATTTATTTTTTTTTCAGAATTTCAGAGTGGACTTGAGTCCAAAGGTGGTAGTAAGATGCAAGTTTTAAGCATGAGATTAAGTATTCCCAGCACAGCTTAAATAATGTAGGCCTGGGAATTCTGTTGAGAACTGATGCTAAAACACACTCATTTTACCCTGAAAGATTTTTTGGTTGTTGATATGCCCTGGGAGTTGTAGTGTTCTGATTAGGTTGTATTGTGAACTGTGACAGTGCAGTTTTGAAGTTTATTTGTTTAAGAAATTGTTTAACATGTTGTAATGGTGTGTTCCTATTCACCCCTGTTCAGTTTTCCTCACAGTCTCTCCCTAAGTTGTCTACCACTAGTTTCCCCACCTTTCCCCATGTCAGTCTGGTATTTCCAGATCCTTCCCTGTCCATCCTCCAAACTCTGCCCCTGCAGCTTGTCTGTCATTATTTGCTACACCCATTTATCTAGAAGCTTCATTATCAGTTATGATATTTCCCTTCACTCATTGGTATTCACTCTTCCCTTCCCATGCCCTATTGGTTTTATGTTTACGTATATCCCCCCATACTCCTCCTATCTAGCCCTTCATTTGTTGTTAGGCTGTCTCCTCCCAGGGAACAGCAGGATTTTGATAAACTGAAAGACATCAGGATGATCTTTAAGATCCCTTTTAGCTGAAATCATTCTGTAGGGTCAGGAATTTTTTTCTTTTTAATACAGAATCAAATGTGCTGGAAAACCAACAAGCTGTAAATCGTGAGCTATGTGGGATAGCCAGATATACCAGTGCTTTAGGAATATTAATTATAACTTAAGAATCCTGCTCAACCATCAGCAGTATCATTCTTATAAATAAGAATTTTAGACAGGAGATGTCCCTGAAAAAGGCTTGCAGAGGTTGTGCTGAGCTTCTTGGGAAAAAAAGCATCTTGAAGTGAAGCTGAAGGGAGTGAGTCGTGAATTTGCCTTGACACTTTTTGTAGAACTCAGAATAGATTTGAGTACATGTTTGGTAAAATATTTATTTTTAAAGGATATTTAAATATTTGCATGTTGACATCTGCTAATTTTGGCACTTCACATTTCTCAAAGAAGCCCAAAATGAGGAGCTGATTTTTTAATGCTCTGACTAATGTTTTCCTTACATAAAATTTGACGAGCTAAATGTTGTTATTAAGTGCCTACAAGCTGACAACTTCAATAGCTAAAATCAGGGGGTTGTAAAATAAAACAGACATTAAACACTGCGAAGGAGGAGGAGAGGCTTATTTAGAAAATGCCAAGTCATGTTGCTTCACATTCTGGCCGAATAAATAAACCTTGTCAAAATTGGGTGTGAGCACTCAGCAGGTGTCTGATGGAGTGGTTGTGATGCCTTTCTTGGGCTTACCTAAAAACAGAGGCCAGACTTTAAGAGAATAAAAAGTAGTTATATTTATTGAAGGGCCTTCAGGTACATTTAGGGCAGACAAAGCACCCCCAGGGGTTACACTCAAAAATGGATGACAGGTCATGGGTTTCCACACTTTTATAAGTTTGGTCCATTTGCATATTGGGGATTAATTTTTCAATTACAGCTTCAGTCATTTACCCCAAGTTTGCTCCCCACCAACTTAATTTTGTTTATATTTCTCAGGGCCTGAGACAGTGAGGTGTCCTTGACTCCCAGGCCCAGAGAGGAATTGTTCTGTCTGACCAAAATGTGAAAACAGTAGCTAACACTGTATATGGAGTCTAGAGTTACACACTAAAGAATTATAGGATTACAAATACATGAAAAATACAAAAGCTAAAATCCTAAGGCATCAGTTGCTGCTTTCAACAGAGGTTTATCTGGACTGATGGGGTGAGGCATTTCTTGGCTGCTCCTTCTGGGCCTGGGAGTGTGAGAGCCACAGACTCCCAGGGTGCGTCACACTGGGAAGTTTCCTGATCAAAACCACAAACATAGTTCACGTGCTGTGAATCCAGGTGAGCCAGCTCTGGTCTGGGGTGATGAATTATTATTATTTTGCCTCACAGATTTCAGAAATTTTCTTGAGTAGTAGAGATGTGGAAGTGAAGAATTCCCTGGCCTGTGGGCCTGGCCCACAGTAAACATGAGTTCTGCACTCTCTGGCTGCATCCTTAGGAGCTCAAGTAGCTGAAAAATTTTAAGCTCTTCAAGTATATCTCATTCAACCCCAAGTGTTGGTCAGCTTTGTGTACAGGGGGCGTTCTTGGGTTTAGGTTGAACTGATTCTGGTAGAGAAAGTACCAAGAGTTCTGGTTCGTGTGAGTCTTCCTCATCCTTCTCATGCCCTCTTGAGAGGGAAAGGAGAGAGGCTCCTGAAAGCCAAAGCAAATGTGGTGAATGACTCTGACTGAAATCTTCAGACTGGGATTTGATGCATGAAACCAGCTCTTAAGTGAATATTTTTGTCTGTGATGGAAGAGGCAACCAAGTGTTGCACTTGTTCTTTCACACCTACAGCTCCTGCTTCTGCCAAGATATGTTTCCTTCATTTGTGCCCTTATTTAGCATGCTGTCCACCTACTATCTGCATTTCCATTATGTATTTTAAATGAGCAATAAAATAACCATTTACATAATGAATATACTTATATTGATATTATGTTATATAACTTAGAGATGGTGCTTAATTATGACTTGTTTATAATTAGGTCTCTTGCTATGCAACTAGCTTTTATGCTATTTAGAAAACTTCAGGAACATAGAAAAAAATATGAGTATTTGAGTGTGAAAATAACCTTTGATAATGTTTAACTCCTCCATGTCCATTTCCATTTATGTTGGGCCTCCTCTTTTACTGGTGAGAGTATTCATGGAGTATTTTTTTGTGAGCATATAATGGCGAGAAACTGCTGTTGTTCTGAATTTTAGTTTGGATTTAATTGTTGTTTCAGAGAAGGAGGTTGGAATGATAGAAGAAGAGCAGAGAAGCTGAGGAAGAGTCTGGAGAATGAGTCCTATGAGTAGGGGCTGGGGGAGCTGGGGGTGCTCAGCCTGGAGAAAAGGAGTCTCAGGGGAAACCTTTGACAGGAGGAGAGGGTCAGGCTCTGGTCCCAGGGAATAGGGACAGGAGGCTGTGCCAGCGGAGGCTCAGGGCGGACACCAGGAGGAATTTCCCCAAGGGAAAGGTGGTCAGACGATGGCCAGGGCTGCCCAGGGACATCTGGAGTTCCCATCCCTGTAAGTGTCCAAAGAAGGCCTGGACGTGGCACTTAGTGCTCTGCACTGCTGACAAGGTAGGGATGGTTCACAGGTGGGACTCGTTGATCCTGGAGGTCTTTTCCAACCTGCAGTGGTTTTAGTTCTTCAATTTGCTATTTCTCAGCCAATACACTTATTAAATGTGGTGGGTTCAGTGTTGGCCAAATGCTTATGTACGTTTTAGAATAATTTAAGGTTATATTTCGTGCGGTGCTGGAAATTGGGAGGAGGAGGAATGTTTCGGAAGGTTTTCATTCTGAGTTCTGTGTGTGTTCCTTTTTACATACTATAGGTAAATAAAGTTTTTTCCCTTATTTCTAAATTGGAGCCTGCTTTGCTCTATTTCTGGTCACATCTCACAGCAGCCACTGCGGAGAATATATTTTCATGGGGGCACTAGCATTTTGCCAGCATCAAATCACAACACACTAATAGCAGCTGCCTGGGAATCTGCAATCGTGAAGTCTCTCCCATGTTTTTGCATCCTTCCCACAGCTGCATTTATGGGCCATGTCAACTTATTGGGTACTATTTTAAAGATGAACTATTTAAGAGCAAAAGTTCTTTTTATCTATCTCTGAGATCATCTTTATCTCTGGACATAGAGGTTGTCTTCTTTCCCTGGGGCAGAGGGTCTCTTCATCACTCTTACCTCTCTCTGTTAAAATTTCTTCCACAGTTGGTTTTGCGAGGTACAGAGAGAAGTTCTCAGCATCTCTTCTCAGAAAAAAATCACTTCTGTGGGTGGCTTCAATACAAAACCAAGACACAACCTTAAAGATTCTAATAATGTTTTGGGTATTTTGGTTTTGCTTGTTTTATTTGGTAGGAATAAGAACTAATGCAGTTTTTTCAGCACTTTATCACTTAAAAACTTAAGACTTAAGTCTTGGAATGTGTTCCAAAGAGATTTGGGCATCCAAGTATCTTCAAGTTAGTCTGACAATCCAGTTAATTTATTTTATGACAGCACTGATTATCATTTTAAAAAGTCTTGAATCAAAAGTCTTTTGATGCATGAAAATGGATAGACACCCAACCGTCGTGGATGAATCGAGATAGTCTTCAAAGGGAGATTCTGGCTCTAGAGATAACTGATACATTTGAATATCTCACTGTTTTAAGGAATCGCTCAAGACCTTTGAAGGACTGGCTTTGTTCAGTGCCTTACACAAGGCTTTGAAGGAATGGCTTGGTTCAGTGCCTTACAAAATCAAATCTTTCTAGAATTCTAAAATTAGGTTTGTCAAGTTAGTAAAATCTAATGGTATGTCAGCCTACACTTTCTCTGTGCGTGCTACTTCTTAACCAATTACCACTGAGGGCAAACACCGCTCTGGTTTAGAGGAGAAAACAATTTGAGGTTTCACACTTCAGCTATTCCTGGTTGGTCCCTGGTTGGAGAAGTGACCTGTCGTGTCTCACTGAGCGTGGTCTCCATAGGAGGCAACTGACTTGCAGCATGTCTGTGTCCTGGCAGCAGCCTAGAGTGATCTTCAACCACAAACTGTGGTGGGAAAGGTAGTGGTTCTGCTAAATATTAGAAGAGATGTTGGTGGTCCCATATTGGGAGTCTGATACCACTGTCTGCCAGAACCCTGGCTAGCTTGAGGGAAGTCCAGAGCAATACCAAGTGGGGTGTAGCCAAAGCCAGAAACTCAGAGCTCACTGCTCTGCAAAGATGCTCTACGGCAATGCAGTGAGGACTGGGCAAAGAAGGCAGAGGAGCCTCTTCTGTGGTGAGGATCCAACTCCTTTATTGGTGAATAAAGGTGGGGAGAAAGCAAGAGAAAGACTTACCAAGGACACGTTCACAGGCAGGAAGAGCACTGAGTACTTCTGCGCATGGGTTTTTAAACTATCAAAAATAGGGGGGTGGATATGGATACAACAGCATAACCAATAGGGTAACTTTTAGGGCATGGTTCCAGGATAACAACTAATCAGGGCTAGGGGAGGAGAGAGGGTCTGATAGGGGATTGGTGCAGGGGATAATTGACAAAGAACGTTCTAGAACCAAGGGCAGGGTTTACTATGATGGACAAGGCAGAAGGGGCAGGGCTGCCTTGACAGGCAGTGAAGGGTCTGGAATAAAGGGAGGAGAAAACTTGAGGGACAGTTAAATGGGAGGGCACTCTCAAGAAGAAACCATCTGGGTCAACATCGGGGGTGACTGAACACACCATTAAACATTTGGACAATTAACAGTCTGAGATGTGCTGAGCTGCCCTGCTCCTCCTGTGGCTGCTGGTGAAGATGGTCCCTGTGAGGGCCCATTCGCAGAAAGCTGAGTTTGGGTTTGCATGGGAAAGACCATTATTGAAAATCTCATAAACACAATGAACAGTGAGAAATAAAGCACACCTTCAGGAGCTGTTTTCAATGAAAAATGACGCTTTTTTATAACTGGGAGGCAGCCACTTTGCACTGAAAAGGGGCAGTTTGCTTTGTCATGTGAGATTCCTTCCCTTCGGGAAAATAGCAATTCACAAAACATATTTTGGAATTAATTGAGATCTTGCTTTTTAACTCCTCCAAAGTTTAATCAAGCAGGCTGGCCCCTCCAGGGTTCCTTTGGGAAAACTAATACACTAAAATATGTAGTGTAATGTCTGTGACTTCTCTTACAAAGCTCTGCTCCTGCAAAGACAGACTGGGGCAGATACAGCTTGGAGACCACCCAACCATTTGGAGAGAATGTTTCAGAATGGAGATGGAAACATTTGGAAAGGTCTGCTCTCTGCAGTAATTTTAGGTTAAAAATTACTAATGCTGGATAATCACAGAAGAATTTTTAGATTATCTTATAGAATGGTCAGTAGACCTCCCTGTTTTAACAATCTCAAAAAACAGCAGGTATGTATTTATGAATCAGGGTAGGATGAAACAAAGCAGATTCCTCTAATTCCTAAAGAATTTCTCTCTACTTTTAATTCCAAGTAATTAATTGGCTTTTGGATTATCCCAGTTAGTTTTCTGCTCCAATGCAGAGCAGTATTTCTGAAGAGTCTGGGCTGCTCATGTGGTACAGACTATCCTTTTCCTTCCATTATGTAATGCTTAGCTTATCTGTTACAGCAACATAAATGCTTTTCTAATTTTGGGCTTTTTTTTTCTTTGTTGGTTTTTTTTTTTTTTTTTTATTAGAACATGTTTCACTTTATTTACTTACTTTATTTATTTTTAATTATTGTTAATTTTCTACTAGAATGACTTCAGACTGTCGTTTATTTGTCAATTGATTGCTTTCACAAATATTCCTTCTTGAGAAACATTCATATTTTTCTTTCTTTCTTTCTTGTTTTTTTTAAAACCATAATAATGAAACAGAATAAGAACACAGAATAATGAAAGGAAAATGTTTTATGTTTTTTGGTTTTTTGTTCTACTTTGAAGCCCAGAATCAGAGAAGTGGTGGTTTTAAGGGACCTCTGGAGATCTCTATCGAACCTCCTACTCCAAGCAGGATTTCCAGGTCAGCCAGGGTTTTATCTAACAAGTCTTGTATTCCTGGAAAGGGTGGAAGACATTCATAGCTGACATCTTAACGCTCTGAACAGATCATATTCTCTATATTTAGAGGTCTAGTTCAGTTCTTTTTGAAGTATATAAATCCTAGTTGTTGTTTCTCTGCTATTTCTGCATAGAACTTGTTCAAAGTCATTTACAGGAAAAATGAAAGACTGAAATGTTGTCTATGAGCTCCTATGGAAGGTTAGATTCCTCAGTGCTGCAGCAGAATGACATTTTTATTCTGTTCCTGAAGGGGAAAGAAAGGATTCCTTCAGTGTTAACTGAAGATCTGTATTTTGTTTTTAAGGCTTAAATTTGAATTTAAATTCAATAGAAATCAACTTATTTCTCTGCATAAACATGCTCTAGAGAATTATGACCAAAATCCACAGCTAAGATATGCCTAATTTGGCAGCTTATTTATTGCTTTATTGATTAACACTCAGGCAACAGCAGCAGTAGTGAAACACTCCCTTCAGTTTTCCATCTCTTTACTCCTGATTTTCTCTCTCTGGATTACCCTGTGTGTAATCAGTAGAAAATGTCAATCATTCTGATACCTGGTGTCTCAAGGAAGAGAATCAAGATTTTAGGCTACTTAACTCTACTTCCAACTTACCTTTTCTGTAACAACAACAAAAAACAGCAACAGAGAAAAAAATTCCTACTGTTTTGGTTTATTTGAAAGATTTTTTATTATTATTATTCATACAAAATGTCAAGTGGATGGCACTCCAAAGAATAAAAGCATGAAAACAGACTGCTAGATAAAAGTGCTGTTTTGAACAGACTGTAAAGCCCTAAGTTGGTGCAGTTACATTGCAGATATTGGTTGGAGTCAGTATATGTAAGAATTTGTGTAGGATGCATTCTCCATAGGAAAGAATTTGCAAGAACAAAAGAGGGCATTTGATTAAAGCTCACCACACTCTCTGCCTTGCATCCAGCAGTCCAGAAAGAGTTTTTTAGGTAAGTGAAACTGAGAAAGACAAATGCAGCTCTTTTGAGAAGTTTGTAAAAAACGTGGGAACAGCACAGACTGGGTGTGTGAGGTGCAATTGTCATTTTCTCTGTAGGCCCATAATGCAACAAGTTATATTTGGATATTTCACACACACATATATATATAAATGTGAAATTAGCTTGTGCAACAGAATCAAGTTTCTGCAGCCCTTATGGCTCCTGCCCTGCCCGAGAGATCTGAACCCCAGATGCATTTTGTGCAATAAGCCAAGGGATTTCTGCAGTAGCAGAATCTCCCCCCTTGGGACAGATGTAGATGCCAAGATCACCATCTTAAATAAAAGAAGGATAATCTAGTATAACTCCTAAAGGCACAAACAACACGTGTAGCCTTTGTGTAATTTGTGCAGGATCCACGCCCAGGTGAGTTCCGTGAGTTGCCAGATGACCACACAGAGCAGTGACTTCCAGAAGCTCTGCAGGAGGCTCATGCTCGCCCCAGGACCTCTTTTCTTCTGTTGATCGCAATATGTTTAGTACCAACGGGAATACAGAGTCTTTGCTTTTGTGCCAGATTTCATGTCAGGCCCTACAAAGCAATTCCCAGGCTTTCAGGAGTCTGTTCTAAGAGAGGTTTCTGCAGAGCTGATTCTCATGCTCCGGTTCCTGTGTCCATTTTAGGAAGAGAGTATCAGAAAAAAATCACACGAGACTCCATTTTCTTCATGATGGAAAAAGCCCATTCTTGCTTCATATAACTCGTTCCTACACAGTTTTAGAGACCTTGTGTGTGACTCCAATTGGTTAGTAGTTTTCTTGCCAATTATTTTATTGGTTAGTTAAAAGTATTTTACTTGTCTATCAAATCTCTTTACTCTTGAATGGTTTACACATTTTCTTCACTGGTTCTTGTGGGATAGATGTAATTTTTATGCAGGTGTTAGTTGTTTTTCACCCAGGAATAGATTGTTATGAACAAACTGTTCACACCAGGATTGCTTTCACATGGGAACTTGCAAAGTGTTAGCTTGACAAGGCTAGCCACTGATATAACACAGCAGGCCTGGTTTTATGAGGCCTTTCATTTATAATTTTTCTAGCTTACTGCAACAAGAGAGGATCTGTAAACCTGTATGCTTTCAGCTGGATCGCCATGCTGGCTTTTTATTGGTGTGAGCAACCAATGGCAGCACTGGCAAATGGCCTGGAATGTAATAATAAATGTGTGAATAAGCACTCCAAATCCTGTTCGTGAGGATGCCCCAATGGCACAGAATGCAACTCACTTGAACAGCACAGGCACGTCACAGAGCAAGTGTTACATGGGACAAATCATACCTGCACTTGCAAAGTGAGATGCTCTGTCAACCCCAGAGAGAAGGGGAAGATATAACCTGGCTATTGGTTAACATGTCCCACAAGTATTTAAACAGGAGCACCAGAGGAAGCTTTCCTCATCTTCCAAAACGTCTGGTGTGGAAGGAGAAAGATCAAAGTGTCTCACTGGCTTGTTTTAATGGCTGTGAATTAGCTCTGAGCAAGGTGTTAATTAAAAAACAATCTGGAAGAAAGTTTCAGGATTTGCATTTTGCAACAGAACTTGGCTCAAGTCAATGGAGAAGTTTTTCTAAGGTTAAGAGCATTTTTTCATTAGCCTGGCTCGGTGTGTATTTCAAATGATGCAAAATAGCTCTCAGCAAGGATCAATGCATTTGTCACATCAAAACTGCACCATATGATTTACATTACCTGGGACTGGCAGTAGCCTGATTTATCAGAGTAGCCCAGATGTAAAAGCCTCATTCTGCAGTTCCATTTACAATTTTTCTAAACTATCTGAGGAGAATATTTTGCATGTCTTTCTTCCTGTCATACTGTCTTTTAAAAATATACAAAGCACAAGACTTAAGAGACTGAATTGTCAGGAAAGCTTTAGGATCTCATGGGTCTTAATTTGATGGTCTGTGTTCTGTCTCTGCTTTTTGTTGTTGAACTATTGAGTATGTGGACTTCTCACCAATGTTGGCATGAATGGAGATATGCTTCAAGAAAACCTGTAAACTTCATCTTTGTTTGAAATCCATTGCCATTTAATGTAAAGTGTTTTAATTTTAATCTGATTCATTTATAGAAAACATTGATAGTGTTCTGTGATGGCAGGAGGGGTATCTGGTATTCTCTGTGCTCCCCACAATTTTCCAGTGAGGTGTTGAAGAATTCTCTGGGTTCCTCCAGGATATGGCCCTAAGGACAAGATCCCTTTTTTTTCCTGTTATTTCTATATCTTATTTGTAAAGCCACAAGGAAATAGTTGACAAGAGAAACAGGAAGGCACTGTGAGGTGGGTTTTTGAGAAATTAATAATAAAGCACTTAAAAATGCTCAGAGTGTGGTGCAATAAATATATTGGAAAAGACAACCTAGTAAGGATTGCAGGTAATTAATGGAGTTGTGCTTTTTAACTGTTGTTTCTGCAGTGTATTCATGCTGAAACTCACAGGAGGCACCTCTTCTCTATTAGCGGGATTTTTAACTAGCCCAGCTTCCCAACACCCTCAAATTTATGATCTCATGTCTCTTCCAGAGTGTCTATAATTAAGCAAAGCTGAGGGTAAGATTTAGTCAAATGATGCTGAAATTAAACTCATTTCACATCTTCTGAAAGGCTCCAAACTTTACTGATGCCAGGATATTGAATGTAAATGTGCTGTATTTTAGTCTGGTTTATTTTTCCTTTAAGGCTGATGGAAGGGGATTATTTTTAGCTTTTCTGATATGTTACAGATTCACAGCAGTAGAAACCAGCTCTCCCATATGAATCTCTCCTATGTATTATTTAGGATCCAGAGATGCTATTACATCTTTCCACCTATTGCTGTGCTTATCTGAGCATGATATGAATGCATTCTGCTATAAAAGACGACAATGTAAAGCACTAGGTAAACTTCAGAGCTGGTAATCTCCTGGCATGTTTTATTGCTTGGGTTTGAAGGGGCTCTAGAGCTTCTCTGCATGAGAAACCTGTTATTTTGCAGCTTTTTGGGAGTACAGGTTGGAGTCCTTTTCCCTGCTGCTTTGACATGTGAAATGGTTGCTGCTACTGCTGGGTTTATTGCCATCTTTAGCATTGTTAGGATAACAATGGTAGCTGATGAAAGAGAGCACATCACACCATTGTGATGGACTAAAAATTGGGCATTTTGGCAAATGAGTAAATGGGATTGCTCATTCTTTCTCTTTTTGAAGCAAATGGGGAAAACATCCTTTGCAAAGTGCTTTGAGAGCTGCAAATACAACATGAATTGTGTGTGCAAATTGCTATTTATAAATATAAAAAAATGGAGGTAGCTGGGAGTTAAGTACAGGATTGGTGTAGATATTAGAATAAAGCCCACATTTCATTAAATGAGTCAGAAAATGAAAGTTCTGGAGGAGACTAATCAGTCCACCAATGCTAGCAAAGGTATGTGAGTCACCACACACCGGAGAGGGATGTTTTAAAGTGCTGATGTTTAGTGCATCATGTTTAGGCAGCAATGGAGGGCAACAGCAAAATTGTGCCTGGTCGTCTTGAGTGGCCATTGTGGAACGCACATTGCCATTGAAATTAGGTGTTAGAATGTAATTCCTCTGATTTCCTTTGAAAATCTTGGTTTCTAAGTAAATATATTCCCCTTTTCAAGCATAGTTTTATCAACGCTGCCTTTATTTTTCCTTTTTATATTCTTCCTTAGCAGTTGCTCTGAGTGGCTCTGAAATATCAGTCAAGCTTAGCAGTTCTAGGAAAGTGCAGTTCCTGCAGGATGCTGAGGCCAGAATGTTACCAGTAGCTCGCCAGCAAAAACTTGAAGCCTTTTGGCAATCTTGGCTGTGGTAGAAAATATTAAAAATAAGCACTGTAGTAAACTGATTATCTTCGTTATTCCAGTAGTAATATATTGCTCCTCTGAGGGTGACTTTTACTGCCACAGCAAACAGCAAAGTTTAGTTCTCTTCTTATGAAAAAGCTCCAGTGACCCTAAGTCTGAAACCAAATGGGGATGCTAATATGATTTTTCTTGGCTCAAGGAAGTTTCTGTGGCTAAAAACGAGGGATTTCAGTTAAAGAACCCAAAAATACCACAAACCTGGGATGAATAATGCCTGGAAATAGCAGACAGACTTGAGTCAGTGCACAAGATCTGACAGCTTTGAATAAATGCTGGATTCAGAGCTCCTTGTGTCTTTCCATTCAGTCTGGTGGAGGGAGCAGAGCAGTTCCCACCACCTGCAAAGCTCCACTGCAGTGGATGCAAAGTGCCCACAGTGGGTACTTCAGCATCAGATTTAAGTTCTGTGAGGGCTCAATTTTGGGTGTTTCAATGATTGTCTGCAACAAAATAATATCTATCATCTAGCCAGTCTATCTCCTTCAAGGTAAAATAGAAAGAGTGAGACACCATCAGCAAGTTTCGGTTACTGTGGTACTGCACAGAACACGCTGACAGTTCTACCTTGGATGGGAGTTAGCTGATAAAATATAAAGACAGAAAAAAAAAGAAAAAAGGAAAAGATAGATACTGAGAGCCATGGATGTAAATTAACCTAAGATTATCATCTGTACATCAAAACTCTGCTAGAGTTTTGAGACCAGACAATATGAGCCTGGAAACTTTCAGCTCCACAGTTTAGTGGATGATGGAGCTGGTGATTAAAGGAAGCAGTGGCATTAAAGAATTTCAGTGCTGGGATGTGCCAATATTTCTGGATATGCCCAGATTTCTCTATTAACATTAGATGGGTGGGTCTAAGCATAGGACATTGCTCCCAGAATTGACAGACTTTTGCATCATTTTTCTTATTCTCCAGGATGATTCTGCAGCATAAGGTTTAAGAGGGACACACTTCTGAAACTTCAGGTTTTACAAGAGCAAGATCTTCAGTGAGAGGTTGTAGCTTCCTCCAGTTGGGCATTTTACCTTTCTATACCCACAAAATGTGTCAGGGGAAAAAAAGGGTTGATTTTTGCGTGGTAGCAGAAAGCAATACTAGGAAGGCTTGGTGGGGCAGCAAGTTTTTCTTACCTTCCCAACACTCCTTTTTACTTTTGAGGGAGACTGGGAGCTTGCAGAGCTCCTACAGAGGAGGGTGGGCTGTGTGTGAAGGAGTAGAGGGGAGCAGGAATGTCCCAGGTCCTGTCTCTGCCCCCACTACAGCTTTCCATCCCTCTCAAAGTAGTTTCTGTGCTCTACATTTGCAGCACCAGGAGATGACTTTGTTAAAGTGATTATTGTTGTGAACACTGTAATTGGAAAACCAGTTATCAGTTAACAGATGCAGACTCGCAAAGCACTGAACTGAATGGAAATGAAATTAATGTAAACATGATGTTTCCAGAATCGTATAAAAATTACTTTACAACTTTCTGCACAATCTTCCTTTCATTGCTGTCCAAGCAGCAGCCTCATTCTGTAGCACTGTATCAGGATCTGTGTCCTGAGGTGATGCTTCCTCAGGCTGATGGGCTGGAAATCTCTGCCTCAGAAGTGGGCAGGGTGGCAAATAACAGCAGGGCAACAGCTGAACTTGAGGTAAAAGCACTCCAGCATCTGCCTCTGTGAGGGTAAGCATAGAAAATGGCCTCTCTTTTGACCAGCTGCTGCTGTCTGAAAGACACTGAAAAACTGGAATGGACACCCTGATCATATAGGTAAGGAAAGCAATTTTTCATGCAAGGGAAACACCATAAATGATTCATAGTCCCCATATTTCTCACGGTTATTTCCTGTGGGTGTAGAGAAGCAGGGATTAGAAATGAATGGCACTGCTTACTGTTCATAAGAGGCTTGCCTGGAGGTGATTTTACTTTTTTAAGCTTTAAAATTAACTCCGCAGATGCCAGTCCCCAGAGCTAAAATCTGAAACTTCAGATATCTGAGATAGAAAGAAACACAGCAGGAGGGAATTGAACATGATGGGAAAGTATTTTTTTGTCTTCCTTACTTCCATCTGCAGGATCAGGGCCATACACAAATGATATTTATACCATTTATGCAGGAACAGAAATTTTAAATTATTTTCCCTATAATATTCTGTCCAGTCTCAGACAACACTGAATCCCAAGTCTCCTGAGACTCACTCATGCTCTTCAGCCACAGGATGAGTCCTATTTCTCTGTAGTGCAAGTACAGTTTAGATGGAAAACAATACACATGGGGATGGGTGGAAATTCTGTCCTTAATTTTAATGGGTATTTATGTGGTGTCATGTAGACTATCTCCTGAAGGAGAGGAAATACTGCCAAGAATAAAAATGTGCAATAAAAAGATCATATATTCTATCAGTGGGCAATTAGGAGCCTTGCAGCCTCTGTATGTCTTGCTTCTATATCTGAATGGGAAGCATATGATATATCAGTTATACCTGCCCAGCTTCCATAATCTCTGGGGAGATGGGTGCTGCAACCCACGGTTCATTTAAAAATATTTTGATGTCAGCTTCAACTGTTTTTAAAAAAATGTTTCTCAACTAATGAGAAAATACTGGAAAATACTGGAAAATGGGGGTGTTTTGATAATTTGATGTGTCAATGATTTTGAAATTTGTAATCAAAACCTCTTCCAAAGGTTCCTTCATCCCTCTCCTCCCCTTTATACTGTGACAGCACCAGAAACCACTCAGTTCCTGCAGTATCACATCTCCAAAGATTTCCCTCTCCTCAGGAAGGTTTTAGCATTTTGTGCAGAATGTACATTCAGCAATCAATATCTGTCACTTGCTCTTTAGAGTAGCTTTGGTAACGTCTTAGAACTGTCCAACAAGCTGACATAAAGTATATTTTATTGTGCTGAAGAGATTTAATTGCTGTAATTATCAGTAAAACTAGTATTAGACGAGGATTTCATTCTAATCCACCTTGTTATAGTGGATGTGCTCATACACCATGAAGTCCCAAAGAATTTTATTGCATACATGTCTACTACTACTACTACTACTACTACTACTATTATTATTATTATTATTATTACTACTACTACTACTGTTTAGTAGAAACTTTAGCTCTAACTTCTCTCAGGCCTGCATGTGCAAAAAGGATTTTTCTGACTCTGGATAACTCTCTCCCATTCAAGAATAGCTCGAGTTCAGGCATGCCCAAGATGTCCATATGTTTAAAGTTTGGTTAATCATAAAGCAGATTAGGTTGCCTTTAATGTATAATTCAAATTTCTGATGCTGAGCAGCTGCTGAGCTTCTCCACAATGGTTGCACATCACTTACTATCAATGTGCTGCAAAATGAGGGATTATATGTGTTTATAAGCTGTCCTGGTTCTATGTGCTGCACAGGCACTGTAGCACTGGAAAACACATCTCAAAGCAAAGCTTAAAGCTGAAATCCTTCTCAGTAGAAAAAGAAATAAATTATTCCTTTTGATATCTTCTTATGCTGTTATAATTCTTGACAGAATTGCCTTCGTTAGCAAATTGATTTCTAACAGGATGAACTTTACTGCTTTTCTTGTAATTGTAGGAAATGTGTTTTAAGTATGACTTAACATTTCAGAGCACTTGCCCATGTGAAATTCTAGTCTGTATCTTTTTCTATATTGTGGTAGGCCATGGTAGAGTAGGGACAAGAAATTAGACTAGTTCAAATATTTGTGTTTATTATCAAATGTTCAGTGATTAAAATGTTATTTAATAGTTTGTACAATATGCTCATTTCAAGAATTCTGAGAGCACTGCCTAAATAATTAGAGCAGTGCTAGAGTGTCTGTTGTAGGTGGGTATGATCCCTCATTTGTTTTCTAGAACCTGCAGGAATCTCTAAATGGCACCGCTATGTGTTGCTCCTATAGGGAAATAAATATGGGCTTGCTTGAGACACCTCTGTCCAGAGGTCATATTTACAGTTAATGAAGGGTATCTGGGGGAAATTCCTGCTCCAGAAAAATGTGTCCTGAGATCTTTAATAACCACAAAGAACCGAGATCTCGTTTCCTTTAGGAAAGATGTCTTCTCTCTTTTTTTTTTTTTTTTTTTTTTTTTTTTTTTTGGTAAGATTGGGTGGGTAAAAGATTGTTTTATAACCACAGCTAATGGTTATTGTTCCACATGATATTTGAACTGCTGGATTTAAATAAACAGATATCAACTTATTTTTGAAGGGCTCTCCCCAGCACGAGAGAGTCCTTGTGTAAAAGAAGTCATACCTTGGAGTGATTTGATCCAATGCAGAAACTCTGAATGAAACCACACATTCCCCTGAGTCTGTTTTCATCTTTGTAGACCTTGATCTTAAAAAGGCTTAACTCCACATGCTGTGCTGGTACTCAAATGTAAATAATCCTGTGATTTACCATGCTTATGTACGTGCTTAGAGTCTGGAAAATTAGGGCGTTACTGGTAACATATGCTTAAGACAGGATTTAATCGAAGAGCTGCAGTTATGTACCAGAAGATAATTTTCCTAAATCACAACAGTTGCACGCAGATGAGACCATGTACTTCCTTTTCTTTGCAGCTCTTGCCAGGCAGGAACATCATCTGCAAGACTTTAGTTTGTTTAGTGCTACACTTTTCCTTCCTTTCTGGTTTATATATTTTATATATATACATATACACATACGTACATATATATATCCATATATATATATACATACACACACATATACATATATACATACATACATATATATATCCATATATACAAACATACATATATATATACACACACAGAGATACATACATATATATAATATATATATGTATGTATATGCATATATGTTGTTTTTTATTTTAATGTCTCTACCTTGCAGTTGAGAAAGACTCTTTCAGGTATAGAGCCCCAAGGGCTGGAGTGCTGTGTCACCCACAGTGAAATCGTGAAATTTGAGATTATTTTGTTGTATAAAAATATATGAAACTGCTTTGGCCTTCCTGTAATTGCTGGGCTTTTCTGTCTTCTAACACAGATTATCTGTGGTCATTCAGAAACCACAGGAGACATTTTTGACTAGCTAAGAGTGACAATAGAAATGACTGCAAAGAAGTCCAGATGTTCATAAATTGCATCTTGCTGGGACTGCCACTTTCAAGCTAATAGACATATCAGTCATGGGAGCTGGCAGGATGGGTTTTATTCAGGGAAATTAGAATTTCTGAAGTCTGTTGCCTTTTCCATCTCTGCTGTACACAAATTTCACAAAAAGAAACCAAACAAACAAACAAACAAACAAACAAAAACGGTACTAAAAAGAAACCAAGTAATTTTTCCTTTAGGAAAATGTTCATATACACCTGTGTCAAGTCTCTCTGCTGCTCCAAAATCAGAGATCTCCCTTTTCTCTTTCCTGTTTCCTATCACTGTGTCAGAGCACAGCTTCTGTTCACAAGGGACGGGCAAATTTGTGATGGTTTGTTGTTCCTGGTTTGGGGATCTTGCTCATCCTCACACTGGAAAAAGACCTTGCTTTATGATTTGATTTTGTCTTTGATTTAAACCCAGGAGAGTAGATCTTTTCAGGCCAATTGAGATTTTCCCTTATACTAAAACATTACTTGTTTGAATTGTGAGATTTAAATAGCATCTAAAATGAAAGTAATGAACAGTTTACCAGTTTCAAACCTTTCTAAACCCTCATTGAATTACTGTGATTCTGAATTGCAGTACTGCATTTACAGTATTTGTCTAATTATATTTTTAGGGCATAAACAGCTCAAGGGGAAAAACACAGCTAAGAAAGGAGATACCTATGCAATATCCTCCTCAATAATGAAATCCAATGGAGTATTGCTGGAAATGAGTTTTATTTTTAAATGCATTTGCCATGTTTAACTGCATTTATTTAGCTTTTCAATATCTTATCCTAGCATTTGCTTTTTTTTTAATGGTGTCATTGTTCTATGTAAACAGAATAGAACTCTGAAAGTCTTTGGAAGTTATATCCGTGTTTACAAGAAAAATGACAACTTCTCCATTCTTCAGCTGAATAATCCATTGAAATTGCAAAGGCTTTTCAAATGATCTAGATGAATCTCCAGATGTTCCCCTGATTGCATCCACAAGAGCTAAATTCAGCTACATCTGAATCTCAGAGCTCATTTGAGAAGCTTAGGTAATTTATTAATTTACCTGAATTGTTTTTTCCACCTCTGAATTTAATCTGATGGAAGCTCATCTATTTTAAATGTGCCTTTATTTTCGTCCTCTAGGATAACAAATATTTGTCTCTACAGAAAAGCTGCACTTAGCTGTGGTAAGTGGCTTCTTTGATTCATGGACAGAAGCTTTATGGGACTCCTTGTGATTCCACAGGAGTCTTATTTTCATTTACTGCCCTACATATCATAAAAAGTTGGCAGTCACTGTGAAGCAAAGTGACGAATGTCATCTTAGTGTTCTTCACACCAGGACAAGAAGCACATTCCTTTGATCCAAAATGCCATTAGAATCACTATTCAGTTAATAACAGTGGGAGATTCAGCTGAGATGCTCAGAGGGAGCTCCATTTCTGTGGATACACGAGGACTTGCACAAATAATGCAGAGAGCCTGTTATGTTCCTTACTCTGGGGTTTTTAAAAAGAGGTTGGATAAATATTGGAGAAAAGGGTAGGGCTGGCCCGGTTTTGTGGTAGCAATATAGGCAGGATGAGTTCTGGGAGCCTCAGTGCTGGGCGAGACGTGGATCCAGGAATTGAGGACACAGCACTTGTGACACCGCAGTGCTCAAACCTGACCAGCTTTTATGTCATGAACTGCCCTGCCTCATCCTTCCATCAGTGCCAGTGCACCTGCAGCTTCCCCAGGTGCTGATGCTGCAGTAGGAGGACATTTATGGTCAACACACATGTCAGAGTGCTCATGGTGAGCAAATCAAATCACCTCAAAACTCAGACATGACGACTCAAAGAAAATGGCCTCTCTTTTGACCAGCTGCTGCTGTCTGAAAGACACTGAAAAACTGGAATGGACACCCTGATCATTTAGGTGAGGAAAGCAATTTTTCATGCAAGGGAAACACCATAAATGATTCATAGTCCCCATATTTCTCACGGTTATTTCCTGTGGGTGATACTCACATTCCTCCCGCTGGGACTGGGCTGTGGTGCAAGGTGTTTATAGAGTGGTGCAAACCTTCTTAGTCACATGAACTTGGATTTAACACATTCAGGAACAATTGGGACTATTTACATGCTTGTTGCATGGGTTTACAACAGAACAGTTTTTGCCTTGCCTTTTTTATGGTGCCTACATGTACAGTACCGGCACACTCAGTTTAATTCACTTGCCCTCAAGAGGAGCATAAACACTTGTATATTGAGAAACTGAATTTGAAGTGGTCTGCATCCAAAAATCCTTGATCCTTTATGCTTAAGTGTCACACTGATATGAATTCAGCAACAATATTGCAATTTTAGTCGCATCTAAATGGAATAAACCCATGGAAACCCTTACAGACGTAACAATTACTTTTCCCTATTTCCTGACTTACAATTAGCAATGGTTATTGAGAATTAAAGTTGTGGGTAGTGGTGCTTTCAGTAACAATAACTTCTGCTTTAGGTAATGCATTATCTTATCATTTATCTTTAGAAAAAACCTAAACAGCAAAACCTCAGAGCATTATTTTGAGAGGCAAAACCAAAACTAAATCAATTGATTCCAAATCTGAAATGACTAATTCTAATTGTGATGTAGAGGACATGAACCTGTATTCTAAAAGGGAGCTTTTCAGCCCATGGAAACAAAACAAAACAACAAAACAAAACAAAGCAAAACAACAAAATGTTCAGACAGGGTTTTTAGATAGAATTCTATGAGCCAATAGAAGCAGACAGGTGTGTAATTACAGCTAAAGATACTTCAAGCATCTTTGGAAAGAGATATTGTTGCTGAGATCCCAATAAAAAATGTAAATCTGTGTTTCAGATAACCTCTCCAGGTTCCACCTGCCCAGCAAAATGTCCAGATTGGAACCTGCATGCTCCTGAGAAAGCTACCTCTGTAAATAAGGGAAAGGCATGAAGTTTTCTTATGGAATTGAAAAGAATTATGAGATACACACTTGATCCTCATTTTTATGTCATTGCTATGATTATTTTTAAAGAGAGCTTATCTAAATATTACTCTTACTTCTGAAATGGCCTTATCAGAAGATAGTACAGCTGATGGTGTGCGTGAAATCTATTTTTATTGCACCCAATGTATATTCTTTAGTCAGTAATTTGTAGCAATTTTAGGTAGGATTTTAAGGGGCCCTCAATATAATATATTCTTTGGCATATATTCCTGCTAGTCCATTTGTCTCATTACAAAAGGTTTGTGAAAAAGAAAGTCAAGATAATGAAATACCAGCTAAAATGACTGCATTTAAATCAGTCTATATTTAGGATTGCTACATTTCAGAATGGCATCAGAGAAGCAAGGACAGTTACCTGCTCACATTTTGCTTGACATAAAAATGAAAAAAAAAAAAAAAAAAGTAGTCTGTGCTGTTCAGAGCTGATATGGGAGTCACTGGGGTCTTTGGATGTGTGTAAGAAGGATAAGAGAACACAAACAGGATGAATTTGGGGTTCTCAGGGCAGCCACCAGGACATGGACCTGATGGGGAAGGAGGTGACAAACACAAGAAGTTGCCTTTTTGTCATATTCAGCATCACCCTGGACTGAGTCATGAGGGTGAAATGAGTCACAATGCCACAGAATCCCCAGGAGGGGGAGATAAGGAGGGGAATCAGCTTTTTGGTGAGCGTAGACCAGCAATGGGCAGCTAGGCTGGGTGTGGAACTGCTGGGCTCAGAATTGTCATAGAGAGGGTGCTTGGGGCCCATGAGCTGTCACTGGCCATGGAGAGGGTCCCAAATTGTTGTGAGCTATCTAATGCCATTAGCACCTTGTTTTTACTTGAAAATCCTTATCATGCTAAGGCAGGTAAATTTGTATTGGCGAATGACAGTGGGGGAAACCACAGTGGAAAAGCTTGAAGAGAAATTAGCAGAAGTAGCAGAAGGTGGTGGTTGTGTTGTGAAGGGACATGGGTTAAATGGTGCTGATCTGCTGGGATTGCACTTGGACCTGGGGCTGCAGCCAGGATAATGCCATGTTTTACAGGCTGGAGTGTCTGCTCTGCCCACCTGAACAGCCACCTATAATCAGCCATCCTGCAGAGCTGAGTGATGTGGCACGTGGAAATCTCCTGCAGGTGTGTGCATGGTTTGTATTGCATAGAAAGTATTCCACAGTAAGAGGATTCTCTCTACCAGCTTTCCTGTGCTCAGCTCATACTGGGTTTCAGTGAAATAGGTGCACAGGACCAGGAGGAATGGCTTCAAACTGAAAGAGGGCAGGGATAGATGGGATATTGATTAGGAAAGAATTGTTCCCTGTGAGGGTGGGCAGGCCCTGGCACAGGTGCCCAGGGAAGCTGTGGCTGCCCCTGGATCCCTGAAAGTGTCCAAGGCCAGGCTGGATGGGGCTTGGAGCAACCTGGGACAGTGGAAAGGAGGTTGGAACTGCATGAGCTTTGAGATGCCTTCCAGCCCAAACTCTTCTGTGACTGATTCCAGCTCTCAGCAGAACTGGGTGAGCCCTAGTGCTGCTCCAGTGCTGCCAGGCCTGTTTCTCTGCCCTTGCTGTGGTGTGGATGTTCCTGCCCAAATCAGTAACGCCACATGTTCCCTCATATTTTGCCATTCTCACATTGTTGCAAGGCTTCTCCCTATTTTGGTTCTATTATCACATCTTTTGCTCTTAGCCTGAAGACTTTCATCATAGTTTGATTAAGTATAATCTTAGGAGTTTAGGGAGTAAGAACTAACCTGGGAAATAAAGGCTAATTCATCTTGCTGTCAGAAATTAGCTAAATGTCCTCCTGCAGCCAGTTTGATCTCTCTGGCTAAGGCAGAAGTTTCACTGCTCCCCAGACACAAGGCAGGACAGATGGCAGGCAGGAAAAGCACCACGGAACATCCCAACACCACCATCCCTGCAGGGTCTTGCCCAGCCACATCCCTGGGTGTTTGCCTCTTGAACACTGGGGCACCAAATGCCATCGTGCATTCGGGTCCTGCCTGCACAGGCAATGACAAATCTGATTTGTCTCTTTATTTTTACTGCAGTAATTGGTGATTTTATTCTCCATAACTCCAATTATTTTAACTAATTAATTTTCTCTATAGGCCCCCTGGAGATTTGTGTCCTTTCCAAGTCGTGTTCTTGTTATATTTCAATGAATATAATCTATTTCATACGGTAAAGGTTTTCAGAAACATGTTATTGAAGTCCATAGTATGTTATCAGTTGTCAAAAGATATCTTTCAAAAGACAATACCTCTTATTGTACAGTTAACCAATTTGAAATTAAAAACTTCAATAGTCTGTAAATTTCACACCAGAAACATGCTGACATATTTTCCCCATACTCATCATTACTTGGCAAGTTTCAGGGTCTGGGCTCTATAATAATAACAACGTATTTCAGTATTACTTGGCATGTGTCATAAATTATTAAGAAATTAGATCTTGGCTTCAATAGGGAATAGATTAACAGATTATTCATATCATGAGAGTTCACACTTACTGATGAGTGAACTGTTTCAGAGTGAAAAAAAGCCTGCTGTTTAAATAAGGTAAATAAACATATTGTTCATAGGTTGACTGGAGAATAAAATCAGGATGAACTATATTCTGTTGTATTTTTGTATGAATACAATATGACATATCGTTCCATGTCTTACTGCATTGAAAAAGGGACTGTTCAGCATTGTATGAATCAGCTTTTTGAGGAAAAGCTGTATTTGACGATTCTTTGTCTTGAAATTTTTGTTCCTTTCTCTCTTTCTGTGTTCTATCATATTTTTCACTGCTAACAGAAATGTAGGGGAATGAGTCAAGAAAGGTGTTGTTCAAGAACACCTTGGTTATTTAAGAAACTCAAAACTATTTGTTTCTAAACACAACATGAAATGGGGAAGACAAGGCAATGGACCACATTTACAGGGATTAGCAGGGCTAAACTGTACATGCACAGCTTATTTGCACTGGAGTTCATCATGTATATTTTGAATACTTTTTTTTTTAAGCATATGATATTTAAAAGCAATTTAAAGTCCTTTAGAGACAGTGATTTCACCTTAGAGCCTGGGTCTGGCAGCATATATCCCATACAATGCTTGCTCTGAATTTGGGGATTTATATTTTATTTTCTTTAACAGCTTGCACAGTGCAACCACTGCAGATATGCACTGTGCAAAAGGAAGAAGTTAGACAAATTCTTTTGATGTCTCCCTATATGGTTATAATTCTTGACAGAATAACTATTTGTCAGCAAATGAATTCCTAAAGGAGAAGCAGCATATTGGATTTCTCTGCATTTTATCTTTCATGGAATATAGCAGAATCATCATTATACATATCAGTGGTAAACGGGAGAGCCTCAGTGAACCGATGCTTGGACTTGCACTCCAAAAGCCCATATATTTGTAATTAAAAGGTCTAAAAGTTCTTAAAAAAAATTCTACTTGTTTTTCCTAAAGAAGCTGATATATTCTGTTGCATGTGGAAGATGCCTGTCTAAAGAAATTTTCTCAAAGTGAATGTGCCAAAATAAAGTTGAGACCTGTGTTAGTAATGAGATTTTAAGTACATGTCACTTCCAAAAAATCTTCCCATTACATTTAAAGAAATTTCTTGGGGGAGTATAGTACTTATTTCAGGCTTTCCACATGGACATAGGCTTATTCACAAAGTATTTATCTTATTTCTTTCATGTACAGAGGAATTCAACTCTGTGCTGGGCTTGTGCCCTTTGGTGTGTCTGGGAACACCCAGGTGTATGACTTGAATCCGTGGCTGCCTTGTGGTTTGAGCACATTCAGAGGCCTGGAAGTTCTGGTACCTGGAAGTATTTCCAAGTAATTAGTACCCAGGACATAGAGGGAGCATGCTAGAAGCTTTGCAGCCCTGTGCCAACTGGATTTGCCCTTTGGAGAACAGACCCTTTCTCCCTTGTGAGGCGGACTTGTTCAGGGAATGTTGACAAGGAACTGTCTGTGCTGAAGTTGAATGAAATGCTGGATGTCTTCAACTGAAATATCACTAATAAACATTTTCAACACACTTCAAAATGCTGATTTTTTTTCTGGGAAGGAAGGCTACCAAGAATTTAGGATAAAGTAGGTTTCTGGAATTTGAAAACTCATTTGTTTGTCTTCTACTGTCAAGCCTATGAAAAAAGAAGTGTGTGCCTGTGTTGGGCTTCTGTGATTCTGTGCATAGTCAGAAGTGGAATCGGAGCAATTAAAGTTCAAATGTTCCACCAAAATACCATTTTGAAACACTGTCAAGGAAAACTGAAGCACAAGGAACTTTTGTGACATTTTATGATACTGGCAAATTTAAAGTAGCTGGTTTAGAAGCTCTATTGTCCTGTAGTATAAAATAGCAATTTCAGTGGTGCTCAGACTACACTAACAGAAATCTGACCATTGGACTGTCAGTTATTTTCTTTCCTTAAATTCTGTCTAGAATCAACCCCAAAGTTACTAGGAGCTCAAACCTGAAAACTCATCCCACTCCAAAATATCCCCAACCAAACAAAACTACAAACACTAAGAAACCCAGAAACTGTAGGAGGCAAGGGTGGGCTACATAGAACCACAAAAAGAAAAACAAATTGGAAGAATGGAGTTCACACTGAGTCAAAATAAGACGTGAAGAAAGCTGCTGGGGAGAAAAAAAGCCATTACTCTCTTTTGTTATCTGTCAGGAAGATAAATCTTTCCCTTTGGGGCAGCACTGGAGCCTTGTGCACCCCTCTCTGTCCTCATCAGAGGCACAAAGCCTCCACTCACTGCTCAGTGCATTCCCTCCCCATCCTCGGGGACTGTTGGCTCCTGCTTGGAGCCACAGCAGCACTTGGACATAAACAGCAAAGTCTGGAAGTCTCAGCACAGGTTTCCAGTTCAATTTCCTCCTAAGCCTGAGCCTATCCAGGGCCAGAGGGACTCTGAAATGCAGGCAAACATTCCCTGCCTGCATCCAGAGCTCATTTTCCCTGCTTGTGGCCCCTTCTCACAAGCTTCCCTGATTTATATCAACCTGCTGCTTGCATACATTTATTCCCTCTTTCTCACATGTATTTTATAGAAGAGAATGCTTTCAGTTTTCCCAAACAGGAACAGTTGCTCTGGCAATAAGTGCAGGGAACCAGCATCAAAGCACCTTTAACTGAGTCAGCTTGATTTTTATTCCCTGTAAAACTGCAAATGTGGATTTCAGGCTTAGTTGTTGGGTAGCTTTCCTAATGTGCACTGCAGGTGCACAGTATATTTGCAGTGGCTCTTGCACATGCTGATACACACCTACATCTGTGTTGGAAATGAATAAATGTGTCTGTGGCCCATGCAATTAAAAATGAATGGCCATGTAAAAAAGAGAGTGGGGTTGTTCCCATGTAATGATGACATCCATAAAAATAGATCATTGCACAGTAAATTATCAGTTTATAGATGTAGGGAGGGAGGGATTCAACTTAAAAACACCAGTTTGCTGAAGTACATTCCCACCTCTACCAGCTGCTTGAGTTATTATCATGGTGTTTTTTCTTAATACTGAACTAACATTGAAATATAAATTTATTCTTTATTCTTTGAAGTTCTGGCGCTTGCAGGCTGTGGTTATGGGTCTGTGTGGGTGTCTGTAGGTGGTCATTACTGTGCAGCTGCTGAATTCACTCGTTAAAATAGTAAGAGGCAAGTCCTGGCTGCACTAAAGAAAAGGCAAAACTGCCGTTACCTCAAAATTTGTCCCACAGCCAGTGGAATGAGCAGTTGAAGCAGTTTTGTCTCACCTCACTGTCTTTTTTTAAATTTTTTTTTCGTAATTGGTAGCAATTGTCTGCCATGATAATGCACTGGTAGTGCTTTCATAGGTAGTTAATAATGTTTTTTCCAAGAAGCAAGATCTATCTGCAGCTGGTTGTGCCTACATAGACTGGATGGGCTCAGATTTTTGTCCAAGGGCTATATCAGCCATGAAACTTCAGTTTTGAAAAATATTCTTTTAGAAATAGACTCAAAGTATTGGGTGTACTGGCACCCTCTTAAGCTTTTTAGGAATGTTTTAGGATGCCAGGAAGATCCAGTTACCGATTTTACATGATTTTTTTAGAAAATGACAGACTACATTCATATTCAAATTCAGTCTGATTTATTCTCTGCCCACAAGGAGTTTCTAGTTGAATAAGCACCTCAAGAAGGTTTTGGAAGAAAAGTACAGTTAATGGAAGATAGATATTCCCAGAATTTGTCTCATTCACTGATGCTTATTTACTATTTTATAACAAACTCAACAGCAGCATTAGCTAGGGAATAATACCTATATGGTGCTGTTGAGATAGCTGACATTAATACAGGGTGGGATATTGGTAATTCCCAGGAATGTTGTTGCAAAAGGGGCTGGGCTTCTCCTTCTGCTCCTCTGTGAGCAGAGAGAATTTGCTCCTCAGTGTGAGAAGCGTGGTGTAAGCAGCATTTTAAGCCTCAGTTCCACAAGACAGCTGTTTCTCTCCCCGTTTGTGCTGGTTTCATGTGTATAAATAATCCATGAATATCTCAGGAAAAAACAAACAAAAATGATGCTTTTCCTGTCTGTGCTCTGATGCTTTCTCTCTTATTTGGCAGCGCCAGTGTTTGCTTTGTCACATTTAATTGATCAAAGGACAGGGCTACTAATGGAAGGCAACACAATAGGTTGCAGTTTTATTGTTTGATGCTCCTCAGTCACTAGTGCCATTTCCTACAGGAAAATGTTTTGAGCTCTGTGAAACAGAAAATCATTTAATTTCAGGGGTGGATATGAGCAGCTTCACCTGTTTGAAAATGTCACACACAGTGCATAGACAGAGTCTTTAACAATGTCAGTGTTCTTTTAGGCAAAGAGCCATGGAACCCCCGTGATGCTGGAGCGACACAGAGATGTTCATGCCTTTAAAATGTCCCATTAGTGAAATGTTGTGGCGTAATTTTAAATGTTACAAAAGAGAAAGTTCAGCATTGCAAGCGAGGCTAAAATATCAGAGCAACACACTTATCACCAAGAAGATAAATCATGTCAGTAATTTCAACAAGTCTGCTCCCCCTGTAAACAAAAGTCTATCAACTGATAGCATGGATTTCCAATAACATAAAATGAGAATATTTTATGTCTCTTATATTATGTCTTTTTATCCGTGCATTAACAGCTTATTTTCACTCAACTTGCATTCAAGGGTTATCAGTGAGTAGAATATTAGCCATTATTCAAGTGTGTGAATGTGTGTTCTTACAGTTGCTTAATTATTCAGTTTTTGCTACATCTCTTGTGCTGGATTCACTGTAATTCCAGCAATGAGTGGATTCCTGTTAGAGGACAGCATTATGTTTGCACGGTGAAGTTTGGATCTATTTGTGCTCAGTTACATTGGTGTGCAGACAAGGTTGTTCTTCCTACCTTTGTTTGTAGCTCCTGATTTTCCCCTCTAACAGTGACAGGCACAGACTCCAGGAGGATTTTATCCTTCTTTTGCATTTCATAGAAATATAAATCTGCCAACACCCATCTTCCTGTGCATCAGCTCAGAGGTGGAAATGATGCTAAATCCTTTTACTGATTATTTGAATAAGTCCTTTGGATTTCTTTCTGCAAAGATCCTAAAATTAGCTCTTCATTAAGCTGATTAGAACATTCTCATTAGAAACAATCATATTATCACAAGGTTCTGTTAAGCAAAGCTGTTTCATTTTGAGAATGTGTTAACTTTTCTCCTCCTGTCATTTACACCATACTTTGATCCTTATCCGCTCTAGCAAATCAAAGGTCTGGTTTTGACAAAGAGTTCATATTTTCTTTCTTTTTTTTTCCTCCCTGAAGCCTTTAGCAAGCCATGCTGGATGTAATCTTCTCTTGCTTTTTACTTGATTGATATTTTTCTTTTCCAGGAAGTCAAATATTGCCAAGTAGTCCCCATTGTCTGAGAATGTGACGCTCTTGGGTCACCTGGTCTTTGGGTGGTCTCAGTCACAAGACTCAAGTTCTCAGGCACGTATTGAAGGGCTCGGAAAGTTTGGATTTATACACTGTATTTGTTGTGGTCCGCAGTGGTGGTGGTGGATGCAACCTTCCCCAAGAGCGTCCTGCACCAACGGGCAGGAGCCGCGAGGGCACCAGCACGCGCACAGACAGACAGACAGACACACAGAGACACACACAGCAGCTCGGCAGTGGAGGCACGGGACGCTCCAGGCACGGAGTTCCAACACGCTTTATTTCAGGAAATGCTGAAGGAGTCCAGAGGATAACGGAGGGTCCAGGCTATAAATCCAGGGAAAGAGGGGGTGGAGCATCAGGGATCCAATGGTTTGAGGGCTCAGGGGCAGGACACAAGACAGGAACCAATAGGGGGTGCCAGGGTGCATGGGTGGGGTTACACAAACCAATGGGGTTACAGGGAAGGAAGAACTTACTGGAACTTTAATATATTAGAGTAAAAAGGGTAGGGAAGGCCAGTGGGCCAATGGGGAGGAGAGAAATGGGACAAATTAACATAATCCTGCAGAGCACCATGGGAGCAGCTTCTTTCCTCGCCCTGAGCTGTGAGGAGTGCCCAGAGCCTGCAGTGCATCTCTCCAGGGCGCTGCAGTTCCCATCTTGCAGCAGGCTCACGGGCCTCTGTGTGTATTCATGGTTTTTCTTAGTCCATTGTTATAGACAGTAGACTCTGACTTGTCAGCTTTTAGAAGCAGCTCTTGCTGTTAGAAACAAGAACAATCTAATCCTGCATCTTGGGGGACATAATTGTGAGGTTTGCAAACATTGATGTGGGCACTGGAGAACTGCAGAGGAAAACCATGGCCCTCTGTCACCTTCATTAGTTCATCTGGTAACAAAAAGATTGATCCTTGAATCACAAAAATTATGATTAGAATGTACTTCTGGAGGGCTGTGCTCCAGCCTCCTGCTTTAAATGGGGCTGCCTGTGCTGCATCAGGCCAGTTTAGCCATTTCGGAATCTTCAAAATCCCTGATGCTGTCGTTGCTGCAGCTTCTCCCCCTGATCTTCTCTAAGGCTGTGCTAGCCTGATGGTGAAATCTTCTGCACCTCATTTCTGTTGTTCAGAGAGATAAGGCTCCTAAAAACTGAGCTTTGATTGAGGGGGATCTCTCTCCATGAAGCCTCACAGGCACATCCCAAACAAAGGGGTTTCCAAATCCCCTATGGTTTTTGACAATTGTTGAAACAGGCACATGAGGCAGAAGAGCTTAACAAGAGCAAGGATGGCTAATACAGGGAGCCTCTTTGCTGAAAAAGCAGCTTAGAGTCATTGCTCCTCAACAGCTGATAAATTCTGTAGTGCTCCTTAGGAAAGCTCGCCACAGAAAATCACATGGTTTTTGTAGCCCATTACAGCACTGCTATAGCAATATATTATTTAGCAAACAGATTTTCAAGCACAGTTTGTTTCATATTATCATCATATGCTTTAGTTCAGCTTTGAAGGGTCCTTTCTTCTTGGTGTTTTGGGTTTTTTTTCTCTTCCTTATTTAAACCTTGGTATCTGGCAGCGAATTCTGAAGCTATTTGTAAACAGATTTGCAAGCACAGTTAAAGGATGGTTTTTTTACACAGAGGCACAGCACGAGTTTTTTGCCAGAAGTTTCAGCCTGCAGTGGGGAGCATTGATTTCCCACTGTGGCAGATTCAGACATGCAGAGAATAACCCCTTCCTGGATCAGGGATTCAAAAACTCTTTGATACAGAGGAGACTGGCTCGACTTGCCCAGTTTTCAGAGAGTGTGTTTGAAATGTCTGCTGCAAATGGAGTAAGGCACGGCTTTGGCATTGCAGGATCTGTTTATTCATTGTGTTAGTAATGCCAGGGAGGTCAAAACAAAAATATGTGTGGCTGATTGATGTTCGCTGCAGAATGTACAGAGACTGAATTGCTGCAGTAAGACACAGAGATGGGCAAAGAGCAAATGTGGGGTTTTTTATTGCCTAGATTCCTGCTGTGCCAATGGTTTGAACACAAGTTTGTTCCTCTGGATGCAGCAGTTCTCTGACAGTATATCCTGAATGAAAATAAAATTTATTGCTGGAAGACCTCAAAAGAAACAGTGAGGACCTGAGTTTTAGACACAGATATATTTAAAAATGAGTCTAGAAGAAGCTCTGAGGCTTACTTGTAACTTAGTTTTAAAGGAGGCAGTGATTAAGCCAGATCAGCTTTCAGTGTGGTGTGCTAATCTCCTTGAGCCAGATAAGTTTAAAAAAAAGAAAAAAGAAAAAAAGGAAAAACCTCCACCTCCCAAAACAATAAACACAACCAAGCTAAAATCCGCCACAAACATTTCAGTGTAACAACATCATGTGTTTGCAGACACAGCATCAGAGCTGCTGGGCATGACCAGCACTGTCACACCTGGTTTATCTGACCAGGACAGTGTTAATACTGTTCCTGATAAGTAAAAACTGGTTTCCATAGCCACAGAAAATAAACCTTTCAGAAATTAGAGACAAAGTGAAATATTTAGGACGAAAAAAAAAAAAATTCCCATAATTTGAAAGCAATTAATCAAGGTTCATCTAACAGTATGACTTCATTCATTGGTTGTGTTGCAGGTTTATTTGACTGCTTTGCAAGGATTGATCATGAACTGCTTCTGCACCTGGCAGGATCCTTTGTGCAGTGTTTTATTGGGAAGGTGTTTCGGTGGCAGAGGTGACAGGCAGTGTCTGCTGACAAGGATTACAGTAATTGTTATCTGTAATGTTAAAGACACTTAGTACAGACTTGTTGGGTGAGGAAATTTCCATTCTGCTCTTTATGGCAGCAAGATAATCACTGTTGTGTTTCAGAGCATGACAGGATTTTCTCCTGTCACGTTAGTAAGTATCAGTTATCTGTGGAGAAATCTTCTCTAGGGTGCCACTTGAATGAGCTTACTTTGTATTTAAATTGTATTACCAGTGCGCTTAGTTTGGGGGAATAAATTAAACAATGCAGCATATCACTGTGTTTTGTTCAATTTTAATTTTGACTCGAGTGTTCTGTGTATCTGTGGCCACAAACGAACTGGAAGCAGTATATTGTGATTAAGTTAACCATAGTAACTCAGCTGTCTCAAAGCAACATCGGCTTGACAGATATGACAAGCCTGGGATTTTGACTTCTGCAGATATATTCTGGAGGGAGCTGAAAAATGAGAATCATAAGGCCTCATTTCTGAAGACAAACCACAGTGGGAACTGGTGTGTTCTTGTTAGAACTGGTAAATGTGGGCTGAGGTCGGCATGAAAAAGAACCCCAGACTAACATTTCAGATTAGATTCCCTTTTGCTCTGAATACATCACTCTGGGAAATTGAGATTAATGTTTGATATTTATCGGGGCTTGGGAGTGTTCACCCTAAATATTAAAGGAGACTTTTTGTGAGGAAAATTATACAAAAACCCGAAAAATCTGTTTCTAATCTTGGTTTGTGCAGGCTGCTTAGGATCCATTTTCTCCATAGCTCTGACTAGCTGGAGTTTAGGGCTGGCAAATACTGCGGTGCTAAAGTAACAGATCATATTGGTTTCAAAATAACTATCCTGTATTTGATATCTAAATAATAACGATTGTAAGCACAATCTGTCATCTTCTTGTCACTTGGACTCTTCTAGAAACTCCAAGAATAGCACAAGGCACCAGCTCTGGCTCTGTCACAAGTGACAGTTCCCTGTTGTGCTTCATTTACTTCTGTTGTATTTGATTTACTTCTCAAGCTGCTAAAGCATTAACTATAAATCTATTTGTTGACTGATTTTTATGCCCCCCTGAACCCCAACCCTCCCCCTACAAGAACAATTGTTGAATTTTAACCCAGATAAAGTCATTTTATTATGTTTCTATTCCTTCCAACCTGTTAAATTTAAGTTTCCATAAAAACTCCAAAGCACATTAAGAAGAGATGTTTGTAGATGTATATTGAAGGAATATTTTCTAGCTAGGAGAAATATTTTCTTTGCAGTGCCAGGGCAACGAGAAATACTGATATTAATGAACATCTGTTTCTCTTTTTTTTTTTTTTTTTTGCCATTGAGGGAAAAACATCTGCAGAAGTGCTCTAATCTCTTGTGGCTTTCTATACAAATGTTTCTAATCTTAATCTGTTTGCTTTGAGCATGTGTTACCACTGCAGCTTCAGTCTGAGGGCTGTCTGTTCACCCCACGCTGCACGGAGCAATTGCCTCGACAGATTCGTGTGTGCTTCTCATTTTTCTCTTTGTTTTCCTTCTTCAAGCATGAAAGCAAACACTTCTGGGAAAGAAATCTTCCTTTGTCAGAAGCTGTGGTTATTAACACGAATAAACCGGACGAGGCTCTCCTTATTTGATGAGAATGAGTTTACAGGCAGGGTGTTTGCTCCCTCGGGAAAATCTTCCCAGCTCTCTGTGGAGCTCCTGTGGTGGCAAAGTGAGGCAGAGGGGAGGTAATTCCTTTGGCTGAGAGATTGGCTGGTTTTCCCCTGCACTTAATGTAGGCTGCCCATGGAGTGGGGAGTGATGCTCAGTTAACCCTCCAGAGGGAGCAGAGATGAAAAAGGGAGAAAAATATCGTGGAGGAGAGAAAAAAGGAGTTTTTCTTTGCCATGATGGTCAGAAATTACCTGTGATCGGGCAAGTCGAGCCCTTCTGCCATTCAATACCTCTTTGGAGATCTAAAGTTTCAGGTGATCTTTTTTAGCTTCCAGGTGTATATGAGTTGTTCCTCCATCCTCCCTCCACCTATTATTTTATTTTATGTTGATTCTCTTTGAGTTTTTAATGGGTTATGTCCTCACTTTGCTATGTGACTGACCCCAGCCTGGCTTTGTGACCTTCCCTCCCAGGGTGGGCTTTTTGAGAAGGCAGGACAGCAAATTGTAGGCTGGTTGACTGGCCCATGCCTGTGGGTGGTCCTGGTTTTCCCCTTTTTTCTCCTTTAAAAAGCTGCCCTTTTGTGAGTGGGAAAAAGCTACACCTTGTGCAATTCACTGCCAGTGCAGCTGTTGAATTTTTAAAAAATTATTTAATTATAATATATATAATTTATAATATATACAATATACAATATACAATATACAATATACAATATATAATATATAATATATAATATATAATATACAATATATAATATATAATATATAATATACAATATATAATATATAACATATAACATATAACATATAATATATAATATATATACATATATTCATATATACATACATACATATATACATTTATACATATGTAATATAATATATACCTATATTATAATGTATATAATATATGTAATGTGTAATACCTTTTACATATTATATATAATGTATATATATTTCTATATATAATGTGTATATATATATATATACATATATATATATATATATATATATATATATATATATATATATACACATTATATTAATTATATGACTGAAAGGAAGGAAAAATATGGATGTCTCCTGAATGATCAGTAGGGATGAACCTCAGGAAGAGGAGAGCTGAGCTGGGCTGAACTTAGGGCTAGGAGGAGATTTAAGGTAGGAGTCCAAACTCCATTATCACAAGAATGTTAAAAAAATAATGCTTTGTCCTGTATTGTTGTGTTATCAAATGTTACACCTGCCCTGAAAGATGTGGAGGGTTTTTTGAAACTCAGGTGCTGTTCTCAAACAGGATGCCCTCATTTGCAGCCTGCAAAGGAACAAGTGATTTCCTTGTGCAGGAACAAATTTCTGCCTCTCTGATTGCCTAAACACACTTCCCAAGTGCTCAGGAGCTCCTGAAAATTCTCCTGCAAAGTCAACTATATTTCATGTCAGCAGTAGGTGTTTTGGGAATTTTACATTGCTTTCAAAAATTTTTTATCATTATTTCTGCATTTTACTGTCTGCACATTTTATAACTTTTGTTCTAATAAACCCATCTAATTTAACAACTATTAATCTGAGCATTTTGAAATCACTGGACATTTTCCATTTGCTATTGAACACTTTAGGAATCATCAACGTGACATGATGTAAATCTATAAATGAAATATTACCTTTCACATAAAATCTGCATAATCTGCATAGATTTTTTTGCCTTGATTATTTTATAGTCTGTTCTCTGAGGTCATTTTTGAATCATCAATGTCTTTATCCTTGCCTCTTGAATATAAAAAATTCTACTAATTATTGAACAGTCTTTATAAGTTAAGCCAAATGAGGACTTAATGACTTCTCAGATTCAAGACTTCATCCATCTAGTATTTCATGCATATTTTAAATGCTGTTCATTTAGTTGAAATATCCTGAGAATGGCCATAAATTGATGTTATTTTTCCTTCCCATCTGTAAGCTGGAAACAGAAAAAAATAAATTACCCTGGTTTTTCTGTTTCATTAGAACAGTAGAGTATAGGTATTTCCCCCCCTCTCCTCTCAAGTGCCAACATCCTTTGGCACCAGAGGTCTTTTAAAGTTGTGATAACCTTAATTCACCTCTGATTATTATGCTGAGTAAACTTCAAGAAGTTTAAAACTTGAGTTGAGCACAGACTTTTGCCGGTGTTTCATCTAAAATATTTGAGTCTGGGGAAGATGTCTTAGATTTTTTTTTTCTTAGACACAAATTTCATTTGGGGAAAATTAATTTTGCAAATTAGATTAATTTACAAACTTCTTGAGAGGGGAGGAAAAAGATTTTTAAAAATAATTTTGCACTTTTTTTCTTCATTGTATCTACTTTTGAAGTTCTTGGAGGAGGATAAAGATCACGTATATCACCCAAAAATGTGGAAATGTCTGGGACAGAGGCCATGACTCAGTTTACCTCCTGGATCTCACAAAAATGATGATTGAGGGGCTGAGCATAGAGATCACAATAAATTGCGAACTGCAAATATCTGTCTTGGCAGGGACTCTGCCAAGGCTCTAGAATTGGTGCTAACTGAATCATGGGACTGCTGGAGTGAATGGGGCCGTGATAAATTTACATCAGTGAAAATGAGAATATAGCTTGACAGTGTATTTCTGAAAGATAAAAGCAATTATTTTCTGTTTGTGTTTCCTACAAGTCTCCCAGTCTTTAGTGTTGAAGCAAATTATCAAAAGAATTTGCACAATGAAAATGACTATCATCTGATTATTTAATGATATGATGGATCAAAGTAAATGGTAGTGTCCCTCACAGTGTCTTTTTAAAAAGGTTAGAAAGTCTTTAATATCCTAAATAAGCCAAAAATTATTTTGGTTTTATTGGATAACAGGATACAAAGGGACCATTTCTAGATGAAATTTATGCCTCATGTGACACCTGCACATTGCAATAATCATAGAATCACTAGGTTGTAAGAGACCTTCAAAGTCATTGATATGTTGATATCAAACTAAGTGCAACTTTCTGAAATTAAATCCTTCAGGTCAAATTAGAAATATATCTGTCAAGGTATTCTTATCACATATCTAACAGCTAATTTAAATACCATTATAAAAAGTTAATTAAGCATTATCTGCAAAAACCTGAAGTATAAAACTAAAGGACTAAAATTAATAGTGCAAGAATGAGATTCACTCAGTTTTAAACTAATTGTTTTTACATGATATCTTCTGTTAAAGCATAAGCTCATTGGGGGATTGCAGGATAGTAAATTTTTACCAGGATTTAATTTTGTTTAATTTAGACCAGAGTTCTATAATAAGATTTACCACAGAATACTCAAATTAGGTTAATTATGCACGTCAATTTTTGTTCATAAATCATTCTTAAAAATAGACTTGGGACTCAAGGTAGGTAACACACTACATTAGTGCTAATGCTGTTTGGAGTGCTGGTTTTATTTGGATGCAGCAGAAACTGATGGTGCTGCTCATTACATATTTGTGAAGACCATAAAGTCACAAGTGGAAATAACCTGAGATTTGATGAGATGTAAAAGGATTCTGCAGGGCAGGTTGTCCTGGATGACCGTGGCCCAAGCCATAATGCAGGAATTAAAGCATGCCATGGAAATGATGTCGGGAACATGACCTGACTGCTCTTCACAGTGATGGCACAGAACTTTTGTGGGAAAACCATCAGTCATTTGGTTTCACCTTTGCAAACAATTTCCAAGAGTGTGGGCATTGCAGGCAATGTCCTTCAACAAGTGGGTGACAAGCTTTAGAGCTGCAGGTGTCCCCCAGAGGGGACAGAGTTGTCCCATTAACGGTCCACAGTGCCTTTGGAAAATTATCTGATCCGCCCAAACACTAATTCACTGGAAGGTTTTTCTTTTCCTTATTGACACAGAATGTGCTTCATTCTCCACTGGAGGGATGTGCAGACATCCTCCTCCTCTCTTTTAAAAGCAGATAACCTTGTTTTTAAAACTCCGTGCAGATGCTGAGTGATTGCAGTGCACTTATCTGCCACATTATTTACAAATCTCAAGAACTTAACAGCTAGAAAATTATTAGTTAAAGGACATCATAAATCTCCCACACAGCCCACACACAGTGAGTGTGCTGGCTGTAATCCAATCCTTGCAGCTGGGCAGTACATTTTTAATGTGACCCAAAAAAGGAAAATTTCAATGGCTTTTACGTTTTCTCAGTGGGGAAGGGTCCCCAGTTCTACCCTTGGAGTAGCCTGGGGCGTTTCAGAGCACCCCACATTGCAGCTTGTGGCCTCAGGGGCTGCTCCAGGAGAAAATGAACCCACTGATACCCTGGTCAAACAGCAGCTTTGGCAGATTCTGGGGGCTGGGGCATGACCAAGTTGGCAGTGTTTCACAAGAGAATAAACTCATCCTGATAAACAAGTCAGGATGATTTAGAGAAAGGGGTAATAAAGCCAATTTAATGACCTGTAGTTGGAGCAAGAGATCTGATATATATTTCTGATTCGATATAAAGGAATATTTATTTCCTCACAGGACCTTCTCTGGCCTGCGGTTTCAGAGGTGAGGTGTGGTTTTTGTCAGCATGATTTCTGTAGTGGAGAATATTCTTTCCAAGGGTAGCATTAAAGTAGATGCCTCTGGATTAGGATCCAGACCTGCTTGTAAGTAAATTTTGGGGTACTTTTGTCAGATATGGCAGCTTCTGAGAAATCTCCAAGGCACATTCAAATTCTAATAGACAGAGCTCAGTGGATCCCCAGACAGTAAATCTGATATCTGACTTATTCATCTCTCTATTGATTTATCTGTCTTGTTTATCTAATCAGCTTTATCACCTGAATCTTTTAAAATTTAATTTTATTTAATCCACCTTTTTTTTCCCCTAACAATCCTACTGCTGTGTTATTTTAGTGGGGAATCTGGAATCAATAAATGAAATGGCAAAAAGGAAGAAAGATTGATTTTTTTATATTATTTTATTTATTTTTAATTTCACATGTTTTCTTTTTATTATTTGTCTTCTACATTTCTCTACTCTTAGAAAAGTAGGGGCAGCTTGTTGATTTTTAATTTTTTTTCCCTTCTACATAAATCTCCAGTTGATAAATGCTTGTAGTTAATGAGCATTTGCCAACCAGCAGAGGCTTGATTTGTCCGTGCTTTGTGGTAACTCCATTAACTGCAGTGATTTTGCAACACCCCATTAGAAATTATGGCTCTAAGTGAAACATGTTTTTGGGGATGCTCAGTGAATAAAGATTTGCCTGGGATGGACAACAAGCAGAGCAGACGTGGATAAAAACATGCACATGCACAGTGCAATGAAGAGGGAAAAACAGGATGGGTGCTCGTGTGCTGGTGGGTGAGCCCGTGGCAATACAGGGACCCCACCAGCTCAGGATGGGAGGCCAGAGTAGTGGGAACTTGTGTCCCATTCACAGAATCTCAGAATGACTGAGGTTGGAAAAGATCATCCAGTCCAACATCTCTCAACACCACCCTGTCCCCCAGCCCATGGTGCTGAGTGCCACATCCAGTCTGTCCTTAAACACCTCCAGGGTCGGTGACATCTCCCTGGGCAGCCCATTCCAATGCCCAGCCACCATTTCTGTGAAGAGCTTCTTCCTAATGTCCAACCAGAACCTGCCCTGGCACAGCTTGAGGCTGCGTCCTCTTGTTCTGTTGCTGTGTTCTGGGAGCAGAGCCTGGCCCCCATCTGGCTGCACCCTCCTGCCCAGGAGTTGCAGAGAGTGATGAGGTCCCCCCTGAGCCTCCTCTTCTTCAGGATAAACAACCCCAGCTGCCTCAGGTTTGTCACAGCCAGCTCCAGTCTGTCAGAGCCGTGCTGGGCTGGGCTGGGTTGAGGAGGAAAGGGCCTTCCCTTGCTGGCAGAGCCTTTGCACACACACAGAGCAGTTGCTCTGCAATCAGAGAAACAGACCCTGCTCTCTCTCTGAGGACACTGCCCAGGGCTTTGCACTTCCCTGCCTCCCAGGCAGGACATCTGTACCTCACTGAAACACCACGCACCACCTGGGGCCAGGTTGTGCTATGGCACAAACACGGCCACTCTTGGTTGATACTGAATGGGGATTTTCTGTGCTGCTTTGGTTCTCAAATGACCTGAGAGTCAGTGAAGTGTGGGTGGGTAGCTCTGCTGGTGTAAGGCTGTGCTGAAATTTGGAGATGGGATTGTCAGGAACAGTGTTTAGATACACTTCACTCTGGCTAAGAGTACAAGAGATTGACTTTTATGTGCAATCCAAATTCCTAGAGTGTGCCAGGGCTTGCATGGGTCTTTCAGGGGTGAAGAGATAGACGAGAATCTTGATCTCATGATCAGGAGGCTGGATTTATTATTTTATGATATAAGTTACATTAGGACTATACTAAAAGGAATAGAGAGAAAAGTTCAGAAGCTGCTAAGCTAAGAATAGAATAGGAATGAAATTCAACAAAGGACCTCTCTCTGATTCTGTCCCTGAGAGAGCTTGGTCTTTGATTGGCCCTTAATTGTAAACATGGAACATGGGCCAATCCCAGGTGCACCTGTTGCATTCCACAGCAGCAGATAACCACTGTTTGCATTCTTTCTCTGGGGCCTCAGCTTCCCAGAAGAGGGAAAAAATCCTAAAGAAAGGATTTTTCACAAAGGATGTCTGTGACACTAGAGAGCTTGTTCAGCTCCTGCCCAACTCCTCGTTGCTGTTATTTCCCGAACTGGTTCATTTGGAATCTGTGCCTACGCACCCTGCACATACTGCCAGGCTCCAAGGAAGAGCTGCTCCATGATGTTTACTCCTCTCAAAGACTCTTCAGTTTATCCAGCAATGGCATAACATGATCCAGTCTGTGAAAATGACAGCTAAAAGCATTAAAATTGCAAATAAAAGGCCCCCACTTTTCAAAAGTGGGGGTAATTAATCATTGGCGTAGTTCATCCAAATAGTGATTTCTTGGAGCTGTTGGAGAAAGGTGAGTAATTCTTGCTGAAAATATGGGAATATCTGAGTAGTAAAACTCCTGTGCAGTAAAGGAGCTCTTCCAGCTACTGAAGGAACATCAAGCCTGCTCCATTTGAACAGTCAGCCCCAGGGCTTTGTGCAGGGTGCACACAGAGTTGTAAGAGCCCTGTTTCAGGCCAGAAGATGGGCCAGATTCTGCTGTTGTCCCATTTTGGTTTTTCACAAATAAGTGGTAGGACCTTGGCAGGTGCTGGCAAGATGTGCAGTTGCGTTTTCATCCTCCAAAACCCCACTCTGAGGGCTTTTGTGGAGAATCCCTGAAACCCTGGTCTTTGTTAAAGCTTTTTTGTGGGAGACAAGGAGGTGTGTGCTCGTCTTGGCTTTTGCCATCAGAGATTTATGTTTGTGTTTATTGAAAAACTCTACAGTAATATGGATTGAAAGATGTAGTATAAAAGAAGAATCCAGCACCAAAATTTTTCTGCCTTCCTAATGCCACTTCAGAACTGACGCATTATTGTATTTACTTAAGAAACAGATCACTATTTATGTTTTTTCTCACCTTTCCTTATCCAAATCTTTCTATTTTCCATTTATTCTCTCCCCTTGCAGCACAATGCTGGCTGTTTGTCAGGTACAAGGCTTCACTGCTAAAATAATACACTATTCATTGCTGGAAGCCTGATAATGGGTAAAATATCAGCTCTGGCTGACAGTGGGTTTGGCCTTGGAGGCTTGAGATGTTCTCTAATGAATGTGTTTTATGTTATTTTTGTGAAAGGGGGGAAAATTAATTTGAAGAAAAATATTTGTTGGATATTGCTTATGTGTTTTCTGGAGGACACAAACTCAGGAACAATGCTGACAACCAAAGCAGAATCTTCAAGGATTCTGTGCAGCTGTTCTCTTCCTCCCCACCACCCTTTGTTGTCGCTCACATTGGAAATCCTTATTCAGCTTTCTGAACACTGCCCACGTTTCACACGGGTGTTTTGCTCTTACTTTTTCAGTAACTTACTCACCATTTTCTTATCTTTTTATTTTTGAGCTGGTTTCCAAACTGTTCCTAACTTTTGGAGAGTAAACATAACTACACATGAATTTGGTTGCTTTCTCCCTCACAATACTTTCCATTTACTTTTGTCACAATAGTTCACTTTCATATTTTGTGCCTACCAAGAGAAACTGGATTTTATCTTCTTAGGATCAGTCTTTGGGTGGTTCATATGTGCATGCAAAACAGTCTTTGGGGGGTTCAAATGTTTATTGCATGCAAAATTCTGGTGTTCTATAGAAAGCAGTGAATAATATTTATTAAGTGCATACCTGGTGCAACTCATTTCACTTCCAAATCTCAGAAGAGGCAGCTTCAGTAAAGCTAAAATTCTGCTGCCCTCAGGAGTAGGAGAATCAAATCCCAGTCTATTTTAACCCAGGCTGAGACTCTGCCTTTTTTTATCAGCTGACAATATTTTTGACTGGTGGTGAAATGATCTTTTTGAACACACCTATGTGTGAACAGGGAAAGAGTTTTCCATTTAGAAGTAGATCCAAGTAATGCGAGAGTAACGAGATCAGTTTGTTCTGGTCTTTCACTGACTTTCTGATTACTTTTAGCTCTGGCCAGAATCCAGCATGGATTATTAAATTCTTCCTACCTAATTCCCCCAGTAGTAGTTTCAGTTGCATATGGCATTCTTTGGCTTCTGTTGCTTTTTTTTGTTTGTTGGTAACTACTCAACTGTTCTACATTTCACCCCCAGAATTGGGTGCATTTCAAAAGCTCATGAAGTGTTTCATATTTTGTATTGTTTATAAGGCACCTTGAGACTAGTGTGGATTAAGGTCCCACCTGAATTAAAGAATATATTACTCAATTCCCTGACATAATTCATAAGGCATAGGTTTTAGAATCTTACTAAATATCTCGCCATAGGATTAGTGGGGTTGTAAGGGAGCTCTGGAGACCAAATAATTCTTGCTTGGAGCAGGGTAAGCTGTGGTAGGATGCTCAGGATCATGCTGGGCTCTGCATATTTCCAAGAATGGAGGCTTCATACTCTCCCTCAGCCTCCTGTTGCAGGGTTTGACCTCTTTTGAGCACTTGTTAGATCTCTGGCAGGACACAGAAAGTGTTTTGAATCTGCAGGAAGTTTTCTTTTTGAGTCTTCTTGTATCCTCTGTTGCACAGCTGTTCCTGTGGTCCCACTCCTGGGTCCTGTCGTCCGTGGTATTCCCTTCCCTTACTGTCAAAATACAACATGTATTTGGATGCAGAGAATGTTATGTCATCCCCCTTTCCATCCAAGAAAAACAGAAAAAAGTGAACTCAAAACATAACAATACAATTCAACAAGACAATTCAAAGACAGAGTAGATATTGCTGCAGAAGTGCTCAGTTATTTTGTAAAGTGACATTGTGCTTTTCCAATGCAGCAGTAGATTCATCAGTCATTAGGAATTACACGAGTACCTGTTCATTCTTTCCTTTAAAAAAAAATGCATTGCAGCCAACAGAAATAAATGTGAGCTGAGATTTGATGGAACACTCCCCCGCCAGCTCATGTGAAAGATTTACAGAATTCTGCTCACTAATTCAGGTGGAGGTCTCCCTGATTCTCTTCCAAGGCTGGAGTCATCAACAAGGCAGGCGCTTGGACGTGAGGCAAACACAGCCCAGGTCTGCACTGGGCTGGGAAATCCAGAAAGTCACATGAAACACCCCAGAACAGCCGCCTAAGCAGATATTTCAAATCCCATAAACTGGGCAACAGGAGAAAGGCAAGAAGATGAACCATTGCTGATGGGGTTTAAGTTGCTGATTCGTTTCCTTGTGTGTAGCACTGCTTTGGTTTTGGATTTCTGTTGATTTTATTTGCTTCTGCGATTTGAACGCAATCCCTCCAAATAATTTTGTTATGAAACAGCAGTGCAGTGAATCAACTTAAATCCTGCACAGCCCATGATTTGGGTTCTGAACCAAATTTTCCCAAGATTGTATCTTAGGGTCCGAGTTCAGGGAGATTATTAATTTAGTCTTTGAGCACTGACGTTAAATTAGAGTTTCCTGGAAAGTGCCACAAAAAGTCTGAAGCGTGAAAGATAAAGTAAATTAACTGAAAGGAAAACTAGTTTCTCTAAAAGCTGAAAAATTTCTTTGCTTCATTCATACCTGGAGCTTGTAATTTTCATTTCTTGCTTTCCAAACAAAGTGTGTTATCCAAGTTTCGAGTCTACTGTGCTTGGTTGTGATGAAGATAACACTTCCTGACCATACACTTGACTGCAACAAAATAACTAAAGCCAATATATTTGAATAAAGAGAAAATTAATGATGTTATTTACTCCTTCTCATTAAGGGCATTAAAACAGATGTGCATCAAGGAAAAAAAGATTAATTAATAGAGGCCAACAAGTGCAACATTTAAAATTAAAGCAATTTTAAAAAGGTTTAGTTGCAAATTGCTTCTAATGGAATATTTAATTTTAAAAATGCAAGCAATTAAAAAAGCATGGAAAAAAATTAAATTAAATTGCAATCAACCTGACGACAAGCCTAAACTGTAGGTGCCATCTGCTTAATAAATATTCTGTCAGAGCAGTACAGGGCAATAATTTAAATTATGTGGGATTAAGAATTCAGCCATCAGCTTCCAGGCTCTTTCTCAATGCTCCTTGTAGAGGGTCTGAGCCTTCAAAAAAAACCAAAACATATATGTTTATTCTGGACTTGTTTTGAACAAGAAAGCTCTCTGGTAGATGTTGGAGTGGGGTGGTTTACAGCCCATATTTAAGAACTAAAAGGAACAGCAACTCTTCCATGAGGCCTGCATTAGTAGTGGAAATCCATTTCTTCCTGAGGGTAAGCCTGCAATACAATCAGAAGGTCAGAAGGTTTCAGGCTATTTTACTTAAAGTTTTCTGTTTATGTTTATTTTCCCTCTATCCTGACCTTGGACAGGAGGTTGGAGTCAGTTAAGTGTATTCCTCTTTTCCACTGTGAATACTTCGGTGTTGAGAAAATTTGGTTTGGTTGATGTTTTTAAAACTTTTTGGTTGAATTTTTCAGCTTTTCATTCCATGTGTGTTTTCTAATTTGGCCTGGCAGAAATATGGCATTAAAATTTCCACAGTGAAAGGAATTTTGGTGTGGCAGTTTTAAAATCTTTGTTAGTAAGGGCTTATGCTTTAGAATTTGGTATTGGAAAATGCTCCTCCAGCTAAAGAGTGTCCCTACTTTTCTTTTGTTATCTCTGTAATAATTCAATATTAGCTAAGTGTTTGACAGTGGCATTGGGAGTGCTGCCTGTGACCCATCAACGCCAGTGGACAGCCCATCATTTACTGTGTGATTTTAAACAAATCCCAGGTTTGGCAGAGCCTCCTTGTCCATGCAGGCACCAAGAGTGGGTTTGCATTTAACCACGGAAAAATCAGTTCATTTGCCATGTCTGAGAATTCCCCCTACATCAAACTCTCACAATTTGTTATTTGGCTGAATTTTGGGTGCAGTGAAGGACAGAACTGATGGAGGTTTCTGTGGTGCACAGCAAGGTAGCAGCTGTTGAAGGCAACAGCTGAATGGTGATGGTGATGTGCTGCTTGAGATGTCTCAGTGAATTCCTGCTGGTGTCAAAACCACCACCACATCTTCCCTTTACAGTTTCAGCCAGAATGAAACAAACCTCCAAGGCCTGGAGTGCATCTGCAGCTTATTTCTTCCTATTGAGGTAGAAAAACCAAAAACACACTTTGAAGGGGCAGTTTTGACAGGTAAGGTTGCACCAGTGAATGATGGTGTAAGGGAGTGGATGGTTGGAGTTTGTTTTCATTTTCTTCCTTGGGAAGAATAGGGAGAGAGGTTAGGAGAAACAAGGGAGCTTTTAAAAATACCTTCTAATATGTGATTCAGTATCCAGCCTCAAATCCTTACTCTGTGTGTGTATATATATATATATTGCAAAATAAACAAATCTGACATGATTCATAGTGTTAAGTAACTGCAGCGCAAGGTCAATTAGCCTCAGTACAAATTGCAAACACTTGCAGACGTATAACAGAACCCCTAAAAACAGCAGCTCACGGGCAGGTTGAGCAGCATAACTCACATACATGTTTATCAGCACGCTTTCTGAGTTAATTCCAAGACTTTTTGAAAGGTTTGGTACCTAGAAGCAGCAATGGCAGAAAAATAAGTCACTTGTTTTGAGACTTCCATTGCTTTTCTCACTCCAACACCTTGGCAGTGTTTAACCCCTTGGGATCAGACAAAGTGTATTTCAGCTTTTGCCTGACCTTGGAAGTTAGGTAAGGTGGCTTTTTCATCCTATTTTCATGCATTTTCTTCACTTGCACTGCAATTCCCAGCGTGGGTTCACATTTCAGTTTGGATGCCACATGAGGCATTGATTGCCAATACAATGACAATTACAGAAATTATTATAGTCCTGCTCCTGGGCTAAAATCTCAGGAATCCAAGAATGAGGGCAGAAAATACATGATTTTTGCTGGTTTGCTGGTTTTATTGACTGTGACTAGGCAACATAGTGCTTGGAAGGATGGGAGATTACTCTTTCAGTCTTAATTTTGGTCAGAACCCAATCATAGCACAGGAGCACTTATGAATGGATGAGCAGCATCAAGAATCAATCTTTGTTAACAGCTTATCAGTGGTAAAAGTAAACCCCAAGTCACAGATTTGAGCTGGAATAATACTGGGATTGAAACTTGCCACAGTGGAAATACAAAAGTAAAAGAATTGCTATTAGCATATAGAGGGACTGAAGAGCATGCATGTAGGCATGACGTGGATCCATCAGCCATTGCAGCAGGCATTAATTTAACTTTCTGCAACACTTGGATAACTTGGATATAAGCCTGGTGTGGAAAATCACATGCACATCAGTTTAACCCTGCCTGCTAAAATGGAATAGCAATTCTTTCCAGCACCTCAATCAGCTCTATCAGGTTATTAAATGCAGGCTGGTGGTGCCAGAAACTGCTCTGTTGCACAAACTGATACATTTAAAAAATGAACACAATTCATGTCAACATCTATTGGAAATACCCAGAATGGTTTTTCCAGCTATCACTTCTCTGTATGTTTATGAATAAGTTTATGGGTGTTTGTTCTTTTTTTGGCAGAAGGGAGTGCACTTTTGAATATCCACATTTCCATGAAAACAAGATTTCAGTCATACCTGGGGAATAGAACACATCTATTACTCTATAGTAAAACTGGGGGTTTGTTTATGGCAGAAGGAGTAAGTGTGAAGTGCTTTGATTTAGGGGCATGAAAGGAGGGGTTGGGGGGTCTGAGGGCTTTTCTTTTTTTTTTTTTTTTTTTTTTTTTTTTAGAATTATTTCAGGGTACAGGGAAAGAGAGGAGCTATTCCAAAATGAGACTAACTCTGGCACTAACTTCCAGTTCTAATTTACTGCACAGTTCAACTGAATATTTCATTGTGAAGATGGATCCTCATCTTCTTGAAGGCAGTAGAAACGTGTCCACAAAGACCACAGCCCATAGGAGCTGATTTATTTGGTGAGGGAAGGAGGGAAGGAGGTGGAAAAGGG